>NC_091210.1:10810769-10888269 GCF_040958095.1 Procambarus clarkii | reverse complement strand
GGAGACAAGAAGCCACAGAGTAATAACATTGTTGGCGTTTATTTAGGTGTTCCCCTGTTCTCCAGTCTTCCTCCGTCCCCTCGTCCCCTTTGTCCTCCCCAGCATTCTCCATTCCCCTGTCCCCCCAGTCGTCCTCCCCACCATTACCCTCTCCTCTGTTCCCTCGTCTTCCCCACCATCCCCCCTCTCGTCCTCCCCACCATTCTAAACTACCTCATCCGATGCATTCCATAATGGTCTGATGCTTCCATCAGAAAATTGGGAACATCAAATGATCTGACGTTCCCAATTTTCTGATGGGAACATCAAATGATCTGATATTCCCATCACTGAAAAATAAAAACTAAAAAAAATGATATGAAAAAATAGAAAATAAAATATACTCATGAAATGAACAGAATGGTTAACAACGCAGCTCAATTGCAATGCAATGTCACAATAACATTTAAATATACTTTAAGATATAATCTAGAAGAAAATAAGGACATTGAAACGGTTCATGAACTCTATTTCAATAAAGGACACTATGGGGAACTTTGAAAAATAGTTAATGAGTATAATTAGACAGACTTGTTGCTAGGCAGAGGAGTAAATGAGATATATGGCAAATTTTGCAAAATATACAATGAAGGTACACAAACATTCATACCCAAACAAAGCAAAATGCTAGGTAAGAACAAAGCAGTTGGCCCGTAGGAGAAAGGAGATACCCACAAGACTAGAATACAAGTCATTAACAAGCATGCAAGTATAATACATAATACATGCAGACATATATAATCCAAAAAAATGTCAAATTTACGTACTTATTATTACATTACAAATATCCAAGGTTTTGAAGACACGTTTCCTCTTGCGCCCAACGAGTGAATACTGAGACCAGACCCCATAGGTCCCTATCCTCCTCATCATTCGTCTCACTGTGTCTCCACAGCTTGCACCGCCCATTTGAGACAGCGTCTGGACCTGTTAAAATAATGCATAAGCTGTAAGGTAATAGAGAATAATATATATCTTTCAATCTCAACATTAGATTTTCTAATTTCCAACTGTATTAAATAAATAGCATTAAAATATTTTCCTTCTTAACTATTACAAAAATCACGAATTTGAGTAACTTTTGCTTTTGTTTTATTTGTACCTTAAACATAACACTGAACAATCAATTATGTGCCACCCCACCTTCCTTCATCCGCAAAAAAACTAATCAAAAGACATATGTACAAGGCTAAAAAAATTAGCAACACTTACCATACTCAGGCTAAAAGAATTAAGCAACACTTACCATACTCTTTTTATATTCACTGTTAACTTTTAGCTCGTGTGACAGACTTTCCACCTGCTCAACAGTTTCAAGTGGGGATGGAAGAATGTCTTCCAGGATTGGTATATCTCCATGTGTTTTTGACATATGGGTTTCCGTCATTTTGACAATATTCAGGATATCCCCTGATAAAAATGTCAATTTTGATAATTCCTTCATTATGTATTCCATTTTTTCTGTTACTGCAAAAAAAAAAAGGCTTACTAGAACAAGCATTTAGTGTTGCATATATATGATATGTATTGATCCTTAGTGGATCCTATTTTAGTGACAGACACATTGGTGTCAGGTCACTGTCAAATGGGCTACTGTCATGTAGCCTTCAATTATGTAACCTCTCCCATTCTATGATAGGGGTGACACAGGGCAGCATCCTTAGACCCCCTCCTATTTGTTATATACATCAATGATCTGCTTTATGTCTCTAACATGATTAAACCTGTATTGTTTGATGATACTACCATCATCTACTTAGTTGCTTTACAAGAATGTAAAATTTCAAGTCTGTACTCTCCCTCAATGTATTTTCTTGTATGTATAACAAAAAATAATCAACACATAATAAATCGGTACTTACTAGATTTTTCGAAAGGAGAGCTTTCAGTTCTGTCTTGTCTTGGAGTTTGAGGGGAAGGTTTTGTACTCGGCCTGTAGATAGACTTGCTGGTCCACAAGATTCTGTCAGGGGTGGAAGCGTATTAGCATTGTATAGAAAATATTTACAAAATAGTTTTAAATACATAAAACTACAAATAGTAATTATTGAATTATTACATTAGCTTATAGCTTTTATGAATGCATTAAAAAATTTTGTTTCACACAATGGAGCGACACCATTTAAAGTGTTTCCATCACCCTGAAGGCTGGTAAAAATATATTACATTAAAATCATACACAAGTACGTTACTATCTGTGTATGTAAATGTTTCTCCAGTTACTTAAAGCTTACCAGTTCTGTCTTGTCTAGGAGTTTGAGGGGAAGGTATTTTACTGGGCCTGTAGATAGACTTGCTGGTCCCACAAGATTCTGTCAGGGGTGGAAGCGTATTAGCATTGTATAGAAAATATTTACAAATAGTTTTAAATACAAAATAGTTCTGTCCAGTTCTGTCTTGTTCTGTTAAAAAGAAAACCATCATACAAAAAGAAATAAAATGTTTTCAATTAAATTAAATTACCTGATTCCTGTATCATATTATTTTGATGTTCATCTAGAGTCAGCTTACACTCGGCAGTCTTTCGGGGCATGGAAACAGTTACTTTTCTTGGTGGTGAATCTTCACTGTCTGAAACAAAAACGTTTAATGCATTCAGAAAAGCTATTAACATATATCTATATATATATTTTAATATATTACCTAGCAAAATATATTACCTAGTAAATAAGATTATTTGTTCCATTAAGCCAATCATGTTTCATTTTTTTAACAATTATTTTGAATAACTCTAAACATTCATTCCTACATACCTCCATCCACATCATTTGGTATTCTTCTGTATTTTGCTGCCCTATGGTGATAACTTGTGTCTGTGTCACTTTCCATATTTGACGTTTCTTCTGCCTTTTTAAGGTGTTTTAGGGCAAGTTCCCAAGTACCTATAATAAAAATTAGAGTATATATAATTCATTATTACGAAACTTTGTATAACATCAAAACATTGAGAAATTTTTGATTAACCATATGAATCAATGCTTGTATTTAATTACTATCAATGGAATAAATCTTGCTGATGTTGAAACGTCTCCATTTTGATGGTCTGGTATTTCTCCTCTTTTGGCTTTCGATGATTGGTTTTCACGTGGCCAATAGCCCACGTTTGATCCCTGGAAAGGGGACATATATTTGTAAATATATGTATATGTAAATGTATGTCTCATAAATCGAGGCCCCACTGTATTTCATATATTATATACATATATATCTCTAAATCTATCAACATATATCATATACACATATTTTAAATACTAATGTTTTAATTTTGCAAATAAACAATATATATATATATTGACTTACATCAGATGCACTAAACATCCATTTGATATGGATGATTGACAATTCTCCTTCTTCATCTTCCACAACGATGTATTTATTTTCAGATTCAGCCATCTACAAATTTAAACTGATTAGGGACATTTTCTGCAGCACATTATCAGTGTCTAAGAAAATAAGCAGTCACTAATTTTATATAGTACTAAACAACAATGTTAACCTTAATTCTAATATGTTATGATGGTGAACAATACTTTTTACTAAAGTTAAAAGTTTGCAATGTAAGCAAAGAGTATTCCTACAGCTTGCACAAGAATCAAAAACATCACAAGAAACTTACTAGTCATAAATCATGTAGTATTGACAAGAAGATATAAGTACTTTCTGTTTTCTTGATTAACATTCCTCTGTTGATGTGTTAATGCTATACACTTTTTTTAAAAAGTCCTTACGTGGATTAACATTGAAGGCCCCAAATATTCTTGAATCACAAGGACTAGTAAATATTGGGCTTTGAAAAGGATATACCCTAACAATGAAGTAATTTTCTTCACTTCTTCGGCTGTGTACAGTCCTTAACACTTCACAGCAATTATATCCAGGTAACGAATATACATTGTTAGGAAATTTATGAGAAATTTTATTATCTGGAGATGTTTTATAAATCATGGTATTTTCAGCCTCCTTTATTCTTTTTGTAATTTGGACAATTGGATTTTTACTTGATCTGACCATCTTTTTCAGCTGATGCAAATAATTTTCAAATGGAAAAGCTGAACAACTGTCAAGAGTACCATGTTCCTCAGCATCTGCTGTTAGGTGAATCAAACTGTGAACATTGTAGACTAGAAAATCTTTCCCATACAGATCACCACACCTTGATACAAAATTCAGCAAAAGGTCATGAGCATATTTGCCGTATTTTAAGGACATACATGTGGGCGAAACAAGAAAACTTATACCAACACTGAGAGTAAGGAAATGATCATACATCTCTTGGGGTAGAATACCTTTCAATACAAGCTTTCCTGTGTAGAGAAGAAACTGTCTGTATTCAGTTGCCTTCCATCTGTCAATTTCTTCCAAACCTCGTGGTTTACGTGCAAAAATATTGGGCACAAAATCTTTTATGCTCACCAATCTAGCACTAATTTCAGAAATCTGGCGGCTACATAATTTAAATGTGTTTTTCCGTATCCAGGTGACAAGAAGTCGCTTCATAACACCAAGGCACACCTGGTGCATATAGTCAATGGGAAACGCTGCAATTAAGTCTATGTTCAAGTCACAGAATGGTGATTTACCATGATGATGTTGCGAGTTAGATTGATTACGGAAGCGTGTGTCTGTTCTAATGGTTAAATTTGTTACTTCTGGATATGTCATTTTCCCCATCCAAGTACCTTTCTGTTCACATTTGTCACAGCCATAATAACCTGAAAACAGTTTTATGGACTTCACCATAGCCTTAGCAGGTGCATCACAAATTACACATTGTAATTTTATGTTGATAGTTCTGTTACCATACTGAATCCCATGCAACAAAAGGTCATCCATATCAGATATAAAATCATATAAGAAATTTAAATCACTTGGCTTAGAACGTCCATACATGAGGACAACTGGAAAGACTTTCAAAGGTTTAATATTCATTACTGCACAGAGAACTGGCCACAAAGCATCATTTTTGCTTCTAAATATAGGAAGGCCATCAATGTTACATGACAATAATAATTGTCTCAGTCCTTTTATAGTTGCTTTTGGATATCTACTTATGTTTTTTAACAGTTCCTCTTTTAACCCAAAGTAGACATATTTCATTCCAGATTTTTGCTGAGTTTCTATGTACCTTTCAGAACTGATTAGTGTCCGAGCTGTTTTTGGTAAGTAGTCAATTCCCATTTGCCTCAAAATTTTTAATAATTCATCAACAGCATTGTGTGTAACACCATTCTTGTTTACCCACTGAATTAATAAATTCTGTGGGTAAACAAGTGAATGATGATTATCATGGTCATCATTCTCCTCCTCACTTTGAGAATTAGATAATACATCATGAATATCAGTAAGATTCATGTGTAAATCATCAATTTCAGAGCCTAATCCATACTCTTGATTTGACTCGCTTCAAAAGAACTAATGTCATTGTCTGACGACTCAATCTCTGAACTTGATGCTGCCTCAGTAAGATTAATGGGTTCACTAGTGTGTACAGCTGTATTTGGATGCATTTTGTGTATACGTTTTAGCCTTCTTGATACTTGCATCCATCTGTTGTTGTATTGGAGTCGCTTTTTTCGCTTATACTCGTACATTCTGTTAAAGAGTGTCAAATTTCTACATTAGACTACCATATTACCTATATTATTGTTAATAATGTATTGACAGATGCAATATGTATTAAAATTCTAAAAATAAGTCATTCATTATATACAATGTGTGATAATTAAAGCTGGTGCATATAACATCCTTGTCAGGCACATGCAAAAGTGAACACTTCCAGAATTGGAGACATGCAGAAATGTAACATATGGAAATAGAGGCATGCCAAAACAAAGACATGCATAAATTCAAATTCTTATCGAAATAATTTCTAGTGATTATTATATAAATTATTCCATCAGTACTAGATCAAATATTCAATACCATCCTCCCATTGGAAAGAGTAATCATGTCCTGTTGGACATTAATTATATGTTGAGATATAATCTAAAAGAAAATAGGGACATTGAAATTGTTGTTAAACTCTATTTCAATAAAGGACACTATAGGGAACCTAGAACCCTGTATTACAAGTGTAAGTGATAATTTGGAAAATTTAATTAAAGCTAATGTGTAGGACACCTGGAGATATGGTGCCCATATCTAAAGAATCACATCAACTGGAAAGGTATAGACTGCCAATAAGTGGCTCCCAGGTTAGAGGCATAAAATGCCAAAACTAGATGGTAGAATAAAAAGAAGATATTGTAAAAGGTAACCAAACAAAGATGCCACAGAAATATTAGAAAATTAACTTTCGCAAGCAGCGTGGTAGACATGGTTGGAACAAGTTAGGTGAGAGGGTGGTGGAGGCCAAAACCATAATCATAATCATCTGTATCAAACCTTATTACAGGTAAAACCAGTAGGCAGTCTACTGTATTTTATCAAACCGTTATTAGTATAATAGATCTCGTAATAATTTTGCAAAAATAATGGCATTTACTATTTTTAAAAGATTATTAGCAAATTTACAGAAATGGTGCATTCGGAAGACAAAACCAATTTTTCACTTTTGACAATTGAGCACCTGCTACATCCAGATTCTAGGGAGGAAAGGAAGGACGATCTTACTGGATCCCATAGCCTCTCCGAGGCACAAACCAGGCTTTTACACAAACCCCCCCCCTGCACCCGAGCTTTTTAAAATAGTAAATGCCACTATTTTTGCAAAATTATTACGAGATCTATTATTCTAGAGAATAATGCATATAAATGCATATATGCATATAAATACAAAAGTAAATGTAAATAATTTTACCTTGCACCTAGATCCACCAAGCCTGTATGGCGCGCGTTTCAGTACTTCGGAAATCTAGAACTATCTTGAATCTCTAATCTGCAATGAAACAATACATATTATTGCACTTACCAAAACATGGATGAATGTAGAAAATACAGAACTATTAGCTGAATATCAAATAAATGGATTTAATCTATTTCACACAGATAGATATATTAGATATTATATTATATTCCTTTCCTCCCTAGAATCTGGATGTAGCAGGTGCTCAATTGTCAAAAGTGAAAAATTTGGTTTATTTAACATACACGCCATAGACCGGCTTGGGAAAAAAAGTTCGTAAAACCCAGGGGCCATAGACCGGCTTGGGAAAAAAAGTTCGTAAAACCCAGGGGCCATAGACCGGCTATGAAAGAAAATTTGAGAAAACCCTGGGGCCATAGAACGGCTATTTAATCCCCTTGAACGGACCTGTGCATGGACCACTGAGGCATAAAAAAAAACACGGGCCATAGACCGGCTTGGGAAAAAGAAGTTCGTAAAACCCTGGGGCCATAGAACGGCTATTTAATCCCCTTGAACGGACATGTGCATGGACCACTGAGGCATCGAAAAAAAACATGGGCCATAGACCGGCTTGGGAAAAAAGCTAGGTTAGGCTAGGTAAAAAAGAAAGGAGCTAGGTTAGACTATGTATGTTTAAATCTCTGATTTAAACAGAGCCAGTGTTCAGTCAAATAACTGAATTTATCAAATCTTATCCTTGTATAATATACAAGCTGATGTGAGATCCCTGTCTACAGGTGGACTGGAACTATTATCCAGTAGGCAGTCTACTGTATTTTATCAAACCGTTATTAGTATAATAGATCTCGTAATAATTTTGCAAAAATAATGGCATTTACTATTTTTAAAAGATTATTAGCAAATTTACAGAAATGGTGCATTCGGAAGACAAAACCAATTTTTCACTTTTGACAATTGAGCACCTGCTACATCCAGATTCTAAAAAAGTTCGTAAAACCCAGGGGCCATAGACCGGCTATGAAAGAAAATTTGAGAAAACCCTGGGGCCATAGAACGGCTATTTAATCACCTTGAACGGACCTGTGCATGGACCACTGAGGCATAAAAAAAACACGGACCATAGACCGGCTTGGGAAAAAGAAGTTCGTAAAACCTGGGGCCATAGAACGGCTATTTAATCCCCTTGAACGGACATGTGCATGGACCACTGAGGCATCGAAAAAAAACATGGGCCATAGACCGGCTTGGGAAAAAAAGCTAGGTTAGGCTAGGTAAAAAAGAAAGGAGCTAGGTTAGACTATGTATGTTTAAATCTCTGATTTAAACAGAGCCAGTGTTCAGTCAAATAACTGAATTTATCAAATCTTATCCTTGTATAATATACAAGCTGATGTGAGATCCCTGTCTACAGGTGGACTGGAACTATTATCCAGTAGGCAGTCTACTGTATTTTATCAAACCGTTATTAGTATAATAGATCTCGTAATAATTTTGCAAAAATAATGGCATTTACTATTTTAAAAGATTATTAGCAAATTTACAGAAATGGTGCATTCGGAAGACAAAACCAATTTTTCACTTTTGACAATTGAGCACCTGCTACATCCAGATTCTAGGGAGGAAAGGAAGGACGATCTTACTGGATCCCATAGCTCTCCGAGGCACAAACCAGGCTTTTACATAACCCCCCCCCCTGCACCCGAGCTTTTTAAAATAGTAAATGCCACTATTTTTGCAAAATTATTACGAGATCTATTATTCTAGAGAATAATGCATATAAATGCATATATGCATATAAATACAAAAGTAAATGTAAATAATTTTACCTTGCACCTAGATCCACCAAGCCTGTATGGCGCGCGTTTCAGTACTTCGGAAATCTAGAACTATCTTGAATCTCTAATCTGCAATGAAACAATACATATTATTGCACTTACCAAAACATGGATGAATGTAGAAAATACAGAACTATTAGCTGAATATCAAATAAATGGATTTAATCTATTTCACACAGATAGATATATTAGATATTATATTATTCCTTTCCTCCCTAGAATCTGGATGTAGCAGGTGCTCAATTGTCAAAAGTGAAAAATTTGGTTTATTTAACATACACGCCATAGACCGGCTTGGGAAAAAAAGTTTGTAAAACCCAGGGCCATAGACCGGCTTGGGAAAAAAAGTTCGTAAAACCCAGGGGCCATAGACCGGCTATGAAAGAAAATTTGAGAAAAACCCTGGGGCCATAGACGGCTATTTAATCCCCTTGAACGGACCTGTGCATGGACCACTGAGGCATAAAAAAAACACGGGCCATAGACCGGCTTGGGAAAAAGAAGTTTTAAAACCCTGGGGCCATAGAACGGCTATTTAATCCCCTTGAACGGACATGTGCATGGACCACTGAGGCATCGAAAAAAAAACATGGGCCATAGACCGGCTTGGAAAAAAAAGCTAGGTTAGGCTAGGTAAAAAAGAAAGGAGCTAGGTTAGACTATGTATGTTTAAATCTCTGATTTAAACAGAGCCAGTGTTCAGTCAAAATAACTGAATTATCAATCTTATCCTTGTATAATATACAAGCTGATGTGAGATCCCTGTCTACAGGTGGACTGGAACTATTATCCAGTAGGCAGTCTACTGTATTTTATCAAACCGTTATTAGTATAATAGATCTCGTAATAATTTTGCAAAAATAATGGCATTTACTATTTTTAAAAGATTATTAGCAAATTTACAGAAATGGTGCATTCGGAAGACAAAACCAATTTTTCACTTTTGACAATTGAGCACCTGCTACATCCAGATTCTAAAAAAGTTCGTAAAACCCAGGGGCCATAGACCGGCTATGAAAGAAAATTTGAGAAAACCCTGGGGCCATAGAACGGCTATTTAATCCCCTTGAACGGACCTGTGCATGGACCACTGAGGCATAAAAAAAAACACGGGCCATAGACCGGCTTGGGAAAAAGAAGTTCGTAAACCCTGGGGCCAATAGAACGGCTATTTAATCCCCTTGAACGGACATGTGCATGGACCACTGAGGCATCGAAAAAAAAACATGGGCCATAGACCGGCTTGGGAAAAAAAGCTAGGTTAGGCTAGGTAAAAAAGAAAGGAGCTAGGTTAGACTATGTATGTTTAAATCTCTGATTTAAACAGAGCCAGTGTTCAGTTCAAATAACTGAATTTATCAAATCTTATCCTTGTATAATATACAAGCTGATGTGAGATCCCTGTCTACAGGTGGACTGGAACTATTATCCAGTAAGCAGTCTACTGTATTTTATCAAACCGTTATTAGTATAATAGATCTCGTAATAATTTTGCAAAAATAATGGCATTTACTATTTTTAAAAGATTATTAGCAAATTTACAGAAATGGTGCATTCGGAAGACAAAACCAATTTTTCACTTTTGACAATTGAGCACCTGCTACATCCAGATTCTAAAAAAGTTCGTAAAACCCAGGGGCCATAGACGGCTATGAAAGAAAATTTGAGAAAACCCTGGGCCATAGAACGGCTATTTAATCCCCTTGAACGGACCTGTGCATGGACCACTGAGGCATAAAAAAAAACACGGGCCATAGACCGGCTTGGGAAAAAGAAGTTCGTAAAACCCTGGGGCCATAGAACGGCTATTTAATCCCCTTGAACGGACATGTGCATGGACCACTGAGGCATCGAAAAAAAACATGGGCCATAGACCGGCTTGGGAAAAAAAGCTAGGTTAGGCTAGGTAAAAAAGAAAGGAGCTAGGTTAGGACTATGTATGTTTAAATCTCTGATTTAAACAGAGCCAGTGTTCAGTCAAATAACTGAATTTATCAAATCTTATCCTTGTATAATATACAAGCTGATGTGAGATCCCTGTCTACAGGTGGACTGGAACTATTATCCAGTAGGCAGTCTACTGTATTTTATCAAACCGTTATTAGTATAATAGATCTCGTAATAATTTTGCAAAAATAATGGCATTTACTATTTTTAAAAGATTATTAGCAAATTTACAGAAATGGTGCATTCGGAAGACAAAACCAATTTTTCACTTTTGACAATTGAGCACCTGCTACATCCAGATTCTAGGGAGGAAAGGAAGGACGATCTTACTGGATCCCATAGCCTCTCTGAGGCACAAACCAGGCTTTTACATAACCCCCCCCCCCTGCACCCGAGCTTTTTAAAATAGTAAATGCCACTATTTTTGCAAAATTATTACGAGATCTATTATTCTAGAGAATAATGCATATAAATGCATATATGCATATAAATACAAAAGTAAATGTAAATAATTTTACCTTGCACCTAGATCCACCAAGCTTGTATGGCGCGCGTTTCAGTACTTCGGAAATCTAGAACTATCTTGAATCTCTAATCTGCAATGAAACAATACATATTATTGCACTTACCAAAACATGGATGAATGTAGAAAATACAGAACTATTAGCTGAATATCAAATAAATGGATTTAATCTATTTCACACAGATAGATATATTAGATATTATATTATATTCCCTTTCCTCCCTAGAATCTGGATGTAGCAGGTGCTCAATTGTCAAAAGTGAAAAATTTGGTTTATTTAACATACACGCCATAGACCGGCTTGGGAAAAAAAGTTCGTAAAACCCAGGGGCCATAGACCGGCTTGGGAAAAAAAGTTCGTAAAACCCAGGGGCCATAGACCGGCTATGAAAGAAA
This sequence comes from Procambarus clarkii, assembly GCF_040958095.1. NCBI lineage: Eukaryota > Metazoa > Arthropoda > Malacostraca > Decapoda > Cambaridae > Procambarus > Procambarus clarkii. Next base: position 10,876,721 of record NC_091210.1, on the reverse strand, counting down.
ATTTGAGAAAACCCTGGGGCCATAGAACGGCTATTTAATCCCCTTGAACGGACCTGTGCATGGACCACTGAGGCATAAAAAAAAACACGGGCCATAGACCGGCTTGGGAAAAAGAAGTTCGTAAAACCCTGGGGCCATAGAACGGCTATTTAATCCCCTTGAACGGACATGTGCATGGACCACTGAGGCATCGAAAAAAAACATGGGCCATAGACCGGCTTGGGAAAAAAAGCTAGGTTAGGCTAGGTAAAAAAGAAAGGAGCTAGGTTAGACTATGTATGTTTAAATCTCTGATTTAAACAGAGCCAGTGTTCAGTCAAATAACTGAATTTATCAAATCTTATCCTTGTATAATATACAAGCTGATGTGAGATCCCTGTCTACAGGTGGACTGGAACTATTATCCAGTAGGCAGTCTACTGTATTTTATCAAACCGTTATTAGTATAATAGATCTCGTAATAATTTTGCAAAAATAATGGCATTTACTATTTTTAAAAGATTATTAGCAAATTTACAGAAATGGTGCATTCGGAAGACAAAACCAATTTTTCACTTTTGACAATTGAGCACCTGCTACATCCAGATTCTAAAAAAGTTCGTAAAACCCAGGGGCCATAGACCGGCTATGAAAGAAAATTTGAGAAAACCCTGGGGCCATAGAACGGCTATTTAATCCCCTTGAACGGACCTGTGCATGGACCACTGAGGCATAAAAAAAAAACACGGGCCATAGACCGGCTTGGGAAAAAGAAGTTCGTAAAACCCTGGGGCCATAGAATGGCTATTTAATCCCCTTGAACGGACATGTGCATGGACCACTGAGGCATCGAAAAAAAACATGGGCCATAGACCGGCTTGGGAAAAAAAGCTAGGTTAGGCTAGGTAAAAAAGAAAGGAGCTAGGTTAGACTATGTATGTTTAAATCTCTGATTTAAACAGAGCCAGTGTTCAGTCAAATAACTGAATTTATCAAATCTTATCCTTGTATAATATACAAGCTGATGTGAGATCCCTGTCTACAGGTGGACTGGAACTATTATCCAGTAAGCAGTCTACTGTATTTTATCAAACCGTTATTAGTATAATAGATCTCGTAATAATTTTGCAAAAATAATGGCATTTACTATTTTTAAAAGATTATTAGCAAATTTACAGAAATGGTGCATTCGGAAGACAAAACCAATTTTTCACTTTTGACAATTGAGCACCTGCTACATCCAGATTCTAAAAAAGTTCGTAAAACCCAGGGGCCATAGACCGGCTATGAAAGAAAATTTGAGAAAACCCTGGGGCCATAGAACGGCTATTTAATCCCCTTGAACGGACCTGTGCATGGACCACTGAGGCATAAAAAAAAACACGGGCCATAGACCGGCTTGGGAAAAAGAAGTTCGTAAAACCCTGGGGCCATAGAACGGCTATTTAATCCCCTTGAACGGACATGTGCATGGACCACTGAGGCATCGAAAAAAAACATGGGCCATAGACCGGCTTGGGAAAAAAAGCTAGGTTAGGCTAGGTAAAAAAGAAAGGAGCTAGGTTAGACTATGTATGTTTAAAATCTCTGATTTAAACAGAGCCAGTGTTCAGTCAAATAACTGAATTTATCAAATCTTATCCTTGTATAATATACAAGCTGATGTGAGATCCCTGTCTACAGGTGGACTGGAACTTCTATCAACTAATCCATACATCAAACCTGTCCCTTACAGCCCACAATCTATCATTAGGAAAACCATGTGAGAAATCTTTAAGGAATTCTGATAAAGAAAGAGATCTAGGGGTGGTTCTAAATAGAAAACTATCACCTGAGGACCACATAAAGAACATTGTGTGAGGAGCCTATGCCATGCATTCCAACTTCAACAGCATGTTTGTGGGGTGCCGATATTGTGTGCTAGGTTAGGCTAGGTTAGGCTAGGTAAAAAAGAAAGGAGCTAGGTTAGACTATGTATGTTTAAATCTCTGATTTAAACAGAGCCAGTGTTCAGTCAAATAACTGAATTTATCAAATCTTATCCTTGTATAATATTCAAGCTGATGTGAGATCCCTGTCTACAGGTGGACTGGAACTTCTATCAACTAATCCATACATCAAACCTGTCCCTTACAGCCCACAATCTATCATTAGGAAAACCATGTGAGAAATCTTTAAGGAATTCTGATAAAGAAAGAGATCTAGGGGTGGTTCTAAATAGAAAACTATCACCTGAGGACCACATAAAGAACATTGTGTGAGGAGCCTATGCCATGCATTCCAACTTCAACAGCATGTTGTGGGGTGCCGATATTGTGTGCCATCACATGTAAACCAATCAAGCCCACAAATACGTCAACATGGACCAGCATTACACCGTCTAACATACTCTGTCAGATGTAACAACTAAATTTGTGAATTCAAGACCTAATCTATTGCATAACACAGTGTTAGTACGAGAAAAACATTACTTACATTCGAAGCCGTGTTTTAAAATGGCGCGGACCTTGGTCTACTGACGCTCCACACTGTGTGTTCGTTTGCGTATGATGAACGTGTGACAATTTACTACAACAATTATTTAATTATTCTTATTCTTTATTTTACTATTTTTAGGGTACATGAAATTTCCAAATTATTTGCACACAATAATATAATTGCATTGTCATAACCTTTATATATTACGGAAAATACGATGACATGAACGAAGTCAAAGTGAAGTTGAAGTCAAAGTCATTCGCCGAACGTATTAGTCATTTTTTTTCTCCCAAACGATAAGGGATAACAAATCCACAGAGCATATAAGTGTAGAGTAAAGTCAATTTTATTCAGGAAAGTACATACATAGTTGATTTACAAACATAATGTTGGATTTATAGATAGAGCTAGTGCATACAATACCTAAAGCCAATATAGTAGGCATATAGCATTTCAGGCAACCGGGCAGTATATATGGACCCCTTACTCAAATCTCTGAATATGTTAGATATTAAGTCCCTGCACATACTCTCATGTGTATTTTATATATATAAAACGCTGCACTGTAATGTCAATCCTGACCCTAAAAGCTTCCTAGAAGGTTGTAACAGATCCCATGAGCACCACACCAGAAACAAATACCTGTAGGTGTGTACTGATGGTGCCTTATAGTGTGTACTCGTACCTTATGGTGTGTACTGGGGCCTTATGGTGTATACTGGTGGGAATGGGAACTGTAATGTCAATCCTGACCCTAAAAGCTTCCTAGAAGGTTGTAACAGATCCCATGAGCACCACACCAGAAACAAATACCTGTAGGTGTGTACTGATGGTGCCTTATAGTGTGTACTCGTACCTTATGGTGTGTACTGGGGCCTTATGGTGTATACTGGTGGGAGTGTGGGAACTGGGCGAAGCATTAGCCGTAATTTCAGCAGGGACGACACTGGTGTGATGCAGGGCTTTGAATGTTTATACTGATTTCACTGTCCTGACATTATTTCTGGAGCTACGTATTTCATTTTTATAGCAATGTGTTCGCAATAGAAAGTTCTATAAGAACATGGGTAGAGTTGGCCAACACAGCGTCAAATAAATTTGCGGCGAATAAAATCTTACGCGTGTTTGTACCCGTGAGCGTCAAAAGTTTTTACTTTGCTCATGTTTTTCAAGTTTATACTTGTTTCACACCGTTTTTTTTGTATAGTGTTCGGAATAAAATTCCCTACACAGACATATGCATATCAAATACAATTCCTTGGAATTCACAGCTGTAGAGATGACGGAATACACACAACCGGAACCCGCTCTTGACACTCCAACTCACACCCACAAAAAAAGTTTCTCTTGTTTCATGTATACTTACTTTAGTTTTCGTGCTACAGTTCTCATTTAGGTATCAAAATATTCCTAAGAAAATAGACTACAATACTGAAACAATCTAAGACAATTATGTGTACTTACCAAAGCAAAGACGATTGTAGTAAAATAAGTTGAGCATTTTATCTCCACTCCACCTCCTTCAGGTACTGATTCCTGAAGTTGCTCAACAGATGTTCCTAGGTGGAGTGAAGCTGATGTAGGTGGTTATTTCTTGTCCACCCAATACACCCTTTTCCTGTGATAAGTGGTGTAACAAGGTATGACGCAAAGTGGAACATCGCATGTCTTGCACGCTATACCAGTTTCCTTCCTGATACCCGACTTTGAACACACTTTACACCTGCGACGTTTGGGGATTTTTACCAGCTCATGTTTCAATTTATAGTTCAGGCGAGTCTCTGCTATAACAACACGTCGCTGTTGTCTCTTGGTTGGCAATAAACTACTGTCTGAATCGTCGCTCTCACTATTGTTTTCAAACACTAATGTGGAATATGAATTATCTTCATCAGATTCAGCTTCAGCACTAGGTGTAGACGTGAAGAGAGGGCGCCTCACACCCGACGGGCCAGGTGTTGACGGGTCAGCAGCAGGATACACAGGACCAGTGACATGATTTATGTCTGGAGCATGAACTAGATGTGGAGATGGTGTAGTTGTTGCAGGCCACTCTGCCTTGTCAAATTTCAATAAAGACCAAATAGCAACTTCATGGAACTAGAGCAGAGTTAGTTTCCTTCGATCATCTGTGTTGGCCTTGTACAATGCATGTACAATGCATTGAGTAAAGACCAAATAGCAACTTCATGGAACTAGAGCAGAGTTAGTTTCCTTCGATCATCTGTGTTGGCCTTGTACAATGCAACCACAAGTTGACATTGAATGTGAATTAACAATGAGACAAGTAAGATTTATACTAATACATTTATACTAACTCTGTTGAGCGTTGACCATTTATACATCAAATCTGTTGATGTGAGCACTTTAGTTTAGTCTGCCGTTTAAAGAAAAAAAGAGCATATCAATGGTATATCACAGAAAACGAATTTATCATAAACTCATGTATTTGTCTTATCATATTGAACTGCATTCATATTTTTAATATATAACAATATGAATATACAAATTTCTGTAAATCCCCTACCTTGTTGGAATCTGTGGAAATGAATGAGCAAATGTGCTGGCTGAAGGCGCTGAAGGAAACCACATTGGTTTCATTTTGGATACAAATGTCCATGGAAATTCAAAATGGAAACTAATTATATAGATGAACCTGCAGAGACGAGTTTAAGAATCTGTGTTGAGAGTGATGGACACAGCCTTCACAATTATACTTCAGAGAATGTAAACATCTAAGAGTCATTAGAAATATGTGTAGAATAATAAACCCTACATTGTTTGAGTTAGGGAAAACACCATTTGTGATATATAGATACTATAGCTGTTCCTAAAGATTCACCCTTTTTTGCACCAGCAAGATAACATATAAGATTTTAAGAGTTGACGAATGTTAATATTCTTGTTTGATAAACTGTGAACTTGAGACATAGTTAATAAGAACATATTAACACAACAAAATGTTTTCATAATCTTTAACACCACTTTCCAGCAACTTATATAATTTATATAAATTATTTTAGAGAATAATACATAAATTATATATTTAAACATGATATAGTGTTTAGTGGAATGTATAAGGAGTCAAATTGTGTTAAAAAGAGCAATTTTTAGAAAATTTGGAAAAATACTTTTTTCTGTTCAAATTATAACTAAATGGATTTTAAAGGTTTCACTCAGCCAATATATATCATTCACAATTTATTAATGAATTTTACAAAAAAACACCATAAATTTTATATTTAAACATGTAAAAACTATTTGTTTTACATTTGGAAGAAAATAATTGTAGAAAAACAATTTATAATTAAACCTTTGTGTTTGGATTTTTTGAGTAAAAGTTTCTCAAAGGCTTTCCTGCACCATTCTCAATGCAAATCATTCCCACACCTATGGCAAGAGATAGGCGAACGTTGTGTAGATGATTTGTGTTTGCTGGGAAGGGTCCTACCATCAAAGGTAATCTTCACAACCCGGAGGGGTTGACGGCGACTATCACGAGAGGGACGAGTAAACGAGTCCACCTGGAGAATAGAATGGCCCTGGGCAGCATGGATATGTCGAATATCGTCGTGGCAGTCGCGCAGGTCCCGAACACCGGTCGCAACATGGGGCGGGAGCAGAACAGTGCCAACACTGGCATTCAACTTAGCGTTCTTCGAGACCCGAACAGGGGTCTCGCCAAGGCAGGATAAGGCAGCCAAGCGGGAAGCAGCATCCTGAGAAGGAGCAGCAACGACACGTGTACCGAGACGAGTGGGGTTGAAAGTAATGGAGGCATCCATGGAATCAACGAGATGTCGATGGAGGGAGAACTCGTCAGGAGGCGCAGAATCAAGAGGGAGGAGATCAAAATATTTGGCCCACGAAGCGGGACCAAACAAGGCTTGATAGGTAGCAAAACTGGAAGGAATCGAGCGAGGGCGGCCGTGACGAGGACGGCGGTGAGAACCCCCAGAGAGAGAGGGGTTAAAAGGCGCAGTAGTTACAACTAGAGATGGAGCCGCGCCAGGGGACGAGGTAGTCACCACTGGGAGCTTGGGGCTCGACCCAACCACAGAGGAGGGAGGGGAGCCAGGGGAAGGAGTCAGAGAGGCCAAAGTAGGAGCAAGGTCGGGTCCAATGCAGCGGAGGCTACAAAGCCCGGTCTTCCAAGACAGGCCGACTCGGGGGCTTGGTCGCCCACCCCACGAGCCTGAGAGGGTACAACAAAAGCATTCAACGACATAGGTACGAAGAGTGAAAAATTCATCCACGAATGGGCCCCCATACCCACCATGGAGCCACAATTAGAGGCAGGACACCCAACAGGAAGCTATCGCCGATCATGCCGGGGCCCCCTAGGGGTGCGTCGTGAGTATACGCCCCACAAACGCCACCTTAAGAACCGTCAGTTCGTCGAGATCGGGTTCAGCGACGAAAGGGGGATTGACAATAAAAGGTTCCCCTCGCTCGGGACGTTGGGTACTTCAGTTCTACGGGTGCAAGAGTATGCCTCCTCAAGCACCCGGGCATTAAAATAGAAGAAGTGCAAAGAAACAATCCAAAACAAGCAAAAGGTCGGCAGGAAACGACAAGCAGATAGGAGAAGAGGTGGGAGAAAAACGAAACAATGAAAAAGGAAAAGCAATCCGGCACAATTAGAGAAGACAGCAGCAGGAATGCAAGGCCAGAAAAGGACAGAGGACTGTCCCACGGAGCATCACACTCCGGCAGCCGTCCACGAAGCCCCCTCACGACGCCAACGGGCCGCATGGGGAGGGGGCACATCATGGTGATGATATACATATTACCACTCTTGGTTCTAAGCAATGGGCCTACTACATCAATTATAATATCGGTAGAGGGCTTTTCAGCCACCACAATTGGCTGTATAAGGGCTTTTGGTATTACCTGGTTTCGTTTACCAGAGTTACACATACAGGACATTCATTACAATACTGGATGACATCTTTCTTTAATACATGCCAGGCAAAATACTTGCTTATTTTATTATATGTTTAGCAATACCCTGATGATCGCCTATTGGTGAATCATGGGCTACAATTAGCACCTTTTCTCTATAACCCCTCAATAGGACTACTTCATTAACTACCTCCCAAGTGTGTGACACAGGTGAGCTCCAAGGTCTCCACTTCCGCATCAACAACTCTTTAGTGTAGTAATAAGTCATAGCCTCCGATTCTGCTTCTAGTTCAGTTAGTCTTATTATGTAAGTCAGTCAACGTGGATCAGTTCTTTGCTGACGAATAAAATTTGATTTTGATCTCAAGTCTGAAGAGCCAGAAGTGGTAACTGGACTACACTCTCCCCTACCCCTTTTCCTAGGTGGTTTGGTGGAGGTACTCCCCATCCTGTTCTCATCTGCTTCTTCCAACTTAACCATAAAAGTGTCACAAAGATCCACTTCACTTTTTGATTTGTTAACCTCTAATTTTGTCTCCTGACTTACATTATTGGGAGTTTGTGATATTTGAGACTCTGATTTTGACTGGGTCATGGCACATGCTGGGTCCATTACCTTGTCCTCAGGATCTGTCCATGCCCTAATCACCTCTGGCTTGGTTAGCATTATTGGGTGGTCATCTCTTTTAACTCGATTACCAGCAAGATCATTCCCCACAATTATTTATTTATTTATTTATTTATTTATTTTATTTATGCATATACAAGAATGTACATAAGGAATGTGAGGATACAAATATGGTAATTACAGTCTTGTAAAGCCACTAGCACGCGCAGCGTTTCGGGCAGGTCCTTAATCTAAGAAAATTTTAAGGAGGTAAATTAGATCAACGCCAGCAACTGCTAACTTAGGACTAACACCTACTAAACTTTTGCCATTAATAAAATCACACTCGAGGTTTTTTCCCTCAAGGGCACAGTCTGGAAATCTCCAGTGATTCCCTGTATAATCATTGCCTTCCCCGTCTCTAGACTGTATATATTGTAAAACATTCTCTAATAGTAAAGGTTGGGATGCTCCTGTATCCCTCAAAATTTTATCATGCCACAAACCATTTGCACACTGTAATTTTCCATTTGATATAAACTCTCCAAAATGATTTATAGTAAGTGCTTTTTTTCCCCATTATTTTTGCTACACATTTGGTTTTCCTCCCATCACACACTGTGAGTGCCATAGGTGTTACGGCCCTACTGGGCCGTAACCAGGTTGTTCTCTGATGTTAGTAGAGTTTGGGAATCCGGCCTCAAGTTAGTAGTGGCTTTCAAGGGGTGTGTTCCGTAATGCAAGTTAAATTAAAGGGGGAGGGATACAAATGTTCTGATTTATATATATATTGTCACCACCACCATAAATAAATATATAACAATCACACGGGGTTTATAACTACACGATAATATACAGAGTTGTCTTCCTCTGAAGACACAGGATGCTCCACGGTGCTCACGATGAGTAGCCCTGGTTCTGTTCTTTGGCCCCACGATGAATCCTCTTTGATTCTCTCGGCGAATCTACCCTGGCCACAGGCCAGCCAAATCACAGTCCCACTGGGTGCTCCGTCGTGAAGGCCTTCAACTACAATCCAGCCTGTAGCTGGCAGGTTCCGATCAGCTCCGCTGTGTAGGCCACTCCACGGCCGATACTAGGGTTGCGAGCCCTAGGCAGGACCCTCGTGTGATCCCGCTGATCGCTCTCCTCACTAACCACCACAGTGGCTAGTCTCTTCCACCAGCCAGCCCCAGATACGACGATTCCTCGACACTGCCACGTCACAGGCAGGCTAATACTCTCAGCAGAGTTCGTCCAGGGGTGACTCACAGCTTCTTTAGAGCAAACTCGTGGAGAGACCTTGGCTGCCTTGGGTAGACTGATCCATCGTCCAATACAGCAGTCCCAGGTCGACTCTGTAATCAGACACGTCATTAATACTGGGACTAGGGAACCTCACTTACAGGCTTAGACACAAACGTCCACCTCTCTGCTCCATAGATGGCGTTGCTGTCTAAGCGCCACCTCACCAGAGGTCAGCAGCGGCTATGTTATGAGCTGATTAAAACGGGAATCCAGCACCGGCCTCCCTAGATGGCGTTGTCCATTTGGAGGAGGTTTCGGGAGTGGACTCACAGATGGCGTTGTCGTCACTGCTCCGTGCTGCGACGCTGGACTCGGGTCCGTAACAATAGATCTCTTTTTTGGGTGAAAAAACCAACGACTCTTAACAACATGACCCTTCCTATGGCAGTAGGAACACTGTTTCAACTCTGGGTGAGGCTTATTACTAGTGTGATCCTCTTTGGATTTCACATTACTCTCTTTACCACCTGGCACCTTTGAGAAAGTGTTTCCTTGACCTGCTGTTGGGTACATGTGGGACCCAAATCTGACGGAGTAGTTAATTGCTCGACCAGATCCTTGACTATTTAATCGAATTTTATTTTTAAAGTTCCTTTATGCATCAACTCATATTCATCTGCTAATTTTGCCAACTCATAAATATCTCTGGGTAATTTCTCTGCCATTTACAAAGCCACATTAGAAGGTATGCAAGATAAAAATTCTTCTACTATGAGTAAATTTTTTTGAGCCCAGATCCCTATTTTTTCTGCATCTAACCATTTATTAAACATATTATATTTCTCTTGTGCAAATTCTACCAAGGTTTGACTTGGGTCTCGTCTTAGTTGTCTAAACTTTTGCTCATAAGCCTCAGGAACGCGTTGATAAGCAGTAAGGATGGCTGCCTTTACCTTGTCATATTCAAAACTGTCACTCAAAGGCATAGCTGCAAATATTTTCTGTGTGTTCCCCATCAACTGGCCTTACAGAAGAGATACCCATGGTGTTTCAGGCCATTCCAAACTCCGTGCCAACTTTTAAAATGAGTGAAGAACTTTTTTGGGTCAATCTCACAGAATTGAGGAAACTTTACATTTTTGTTAACCTTTAACTGCCCAGGTGTTCCCAAGTCAACAACACCGGTATTTTCTGATCTAATTCTCAATTCTGCTAGCCTAATCTCTAACTCTATTTTTTTTCCTGAGCTTGCTCCACTTCTAACCTCTTCATAGCTAGTTCTTGAGCTTGCTCTGCCTCTATCCTCTTCTGAGCTTGCTCTGCCTCTATCCTCTTCTGAGCTTGCTCTGCCTCTATCCTCTTCTGAGCTTGCTCTGCCTCTATCCTCTTCTGAGCTTGCTCTGCCTCTATCCTCTTCTGAGCTTGCTCTGCCTCTATCCTCTTCTGAGCTTGCTCTGCCTCTATCCTCTTCTGAGCTTGCTCTGCCTCTATCCTCTTCTGAGCTTGCTCTGCCTCTATCCTCTTCTGAGCTTGCTCTGCCTCTATCCTCTTCTGAGCTTGCTCTGCCTCTAGCCTCTTCTGAGCTTGCTCTGCCTCTAGCCTCTTCTGAGCTTGCTCTGCCTCTATCCTCTTCTGAGCTTGCTCTGCCTCTAGCCTCTTCTGAGCTTGCTCTGCCTCTAGCTTCTTCTGAGCTCTTTAGTTCCAATTCTGCCTGCCACTGCATCTGAGTCTCCACCTTTTCTGTAGTTACAACATTTGCACCACTGGTGGACGGGGACTGCTCTAATATCTCCTGTGGGAGAATTTGCTCATCTACCCAGTGCATCGTTATCTCTCTTAGCAATTCCGTCTTCACCATTCCTATGTGCAATAATAGTCCATAGTGCTTGCCAACAGCCACTAGGATAAACTTTTTTGGCTGTTTTAAACCCTCAACACTATGATTGTCGACAATTTGTTGTGCTACAAAATCCATTTTTAGTGTGGTAAGATACAGCAGACTCCAACACAAAATTTATGCTTCAGCAACACCTTTCCCTTTTAAGCTGAGAATTAGTTTGGAAAACTGATAAGGACAGTGCTTAATTCACTTGACTGCCCTGTCAACTGGTAAATTTTTGCATTAGAGAACACACACACAAAATTTTTTAAAACCCTTTTCATAAAGATTAATAAAATGTACATAAATAGGTAATAAAGTACATAATCATATTATACCAATATTAAAGATATACTAAATTTCTACACAAGGCAAATTGAATAAATAGGGTACACAATTTTTATGTCAGGTTACACATTCAAGCTATCCACTTTTATTAGGCTTTCGATCAGGCTGCTGAATGTGTGAGGTGCTCCCAGACATGCTACCGAATTGTCATGGGTTGAGTCTTATTTTTGTCATAAATTGTGTCATGATTCTGTTGTCATAGTTTGTGTCATAAAGACCTGTCAAGAATTTGGTGGTGGTGAACCTTTAAATGTTGTCTAGGGGAAATAAATGATTTTACTTGAGCCTAGGGAAAAATCAAGGAGTAAGTAAGTAAGTAATTATCAAAAGAATGCACCAAACCGGGAAGGCTATGTAGCACCATCAAATGTGCAGAATAATCAGATGGCGCTAAATATCAACAAGGATGCCAATACGAGAACAAAAACGCATAAGACGAACGATATCAAAAGTATCCGAGTCACCAAGAATTCTATTGAGGGACAGGTGACCGCAAGTGGCGGTCGGAAAGCAAGACACACGCTCGTCCTGGAAGTCAGGACATGCACGACCGTAAGAGGGACATTGCAACTAGGACAATAAGGAGCAGGGCGGCGCTCCATCAAGTGACCATGAGTTAAGCGAGTATGGCCAATACGCATCCTCGCCAGAGCTGTTTCCCATCGCCGGTTACGGTGGTAGGAGGACGGCCACGAGGCAACACAACATTTAAGAGTACGTAGTTTGTTACCAGTAACAGACGACCAAGAAGCCTGCCAACGGGTAAGGACGGAGGAATGGATAACCGGGTAAAAGTCGGAATACGGAATACCTTTATGAGAGATGGGACAAGAGCGGACAACTTCCTTGGCGGCAGCATCCGCACGCTCATTAAAAGACACACCAATATGGCTGGGAACCCAACAAAACTCAACCGACTTAAATTTACTGTGAACAAGAAACAGCCAATGCTGGATCTCGACAACTACTGGATGAACCAGATTAAAGGACCCGAGAGCCATGAGGGCACTACGAGAGTCAACAACAACTACAAAGGAAGACTAACAACGAGAAAGCAGGAGACGAAGAGCATAGAGAATAGCATAATGCTCCGCTGTAAAGATGCTAGTCTCCGGAGGTAAGCGATACATATAAGTGCGATCAGAAAAAACAACAGAGTAGCCAACACCGTCCGCAGACTTAGACCCATCGGTCAAGACAGAAACGGAGCGGGAGTGAGAAGAAAAGTGCTCAATGAAAAGGTGTTTTAGAACCGTAGGAGGGGTAAAAGCTTTAGTGACACGGGTCAAGGACGTACAAGTCCGCGGTAGAGGGACTCTCCACGGGGGCAAAGAAGGAACAACACGAGGAGAAACATTAGAAATACGAACGGAAAGAGAGTCCTGTAGGCGAGATAACCGGACAGAAAGAGGAAGGTGGTGAAGAGGAACAGGAACCGCAGGAGGGGTAAAAGTTAAAGCACGACAGAGGCGAGAGGAAGGATGTTGTAAGGACCGCGCAAGATAGCGAAGACAGAAGCGATCACGGCGGTATTGAAGAGACAGGAAACCAGTGTCAACATACAAGCTAAGGACAGGAGTCGAACGAAAGGCACCAGAACTGAGGCGCAACCCAGTATAGTGCAAAGCATCAAGACGGCGAAGAGTAGAAGGAGAAGCAGACGAGTAAGCAGGGCAACCATAATCGAGCTTAGACAGGACGAGAGAGGAATGTAAAGCAAGGAGAGTGCGCCTATCTGCCCCCCCAAGAAGTATGGGACAAGACCCGAAGGAGGGTAAGGCCCTTAGAGCACTCAACACGGAGGTAAGAGATATGGGGAGACCAAGACAAACGAGTGTCATGGAATAACCCCAAAAGCTTCGCGGAATCTTTGTACTCAAGGGGATGACCATAAAGTGACAAAGTGGGATGAAGAACGACCCGTTTCCGCATAAAAGTCATGGCACAATTCTTAGAAGTAGAGAACTTGAAGCCATGATTGGTGGCCCAAGACTACACGGCATCAATTGCAAGTTGAAGCCGGCGCTGAAGGATAGGCGAATCATCACCCTGACAGCAAAGGGTAAGATCATCGACATAGAGAGCGGAGAAGACACCTGAAGGAAGAGAGGAAAGAAGACCATTGAGGGCAACCAGAAAAAGAGTAGTGCTCAGAACACTACCCTGGAACACACCTTCGTATTGCTGAAAAGAGGCAGAGAGAGCGGTACCAAAGCGCACCCGAAAGGAACGACGAGAGAGGAAGCTGCGGAGAAAGAGAGGGAGATGACCACATAGGCCAAAAGAATGAAGTTGAGACAGAATATGATATCGCCAAGTGGTGTCGTAAGCCTTTTCCAGGTCAAAGAGGACGGCAACAAAGGAGGTCTTCGCAGCAAAAGCAGTACGAATATAGACCTCCAAGTTCACCAGGACATCTGTCGTGCTGCTGCACTTGCGGAAACCAAATTGAGAAGGGGAGAGGAGGTGATGGTGTTCCAGGAACCACATCAGACGAACGTTAACCATACGTTCAAAGACTTTGCAGACACAACTTGTGAGGGCAATAGGGCGAAAGTCCTTAGGGGAAGTACCCAGAGACCCCGGTTTGCGAACAGGGAGGACAACGGCATCGAGCCAGTCCTCAGGGACTGACGACGACTCCCAGATCCGATTACACAGACTCAGTAAATACTGAGACTTGCACGGAGGGAGATGGCGAAGCATCTCATAATGAATACCATCGGAGCCCGCCGCCGTAGAACCGCAGAGGGCCAGGGCAGAACAAAGTTCAGAGAGAGAGAAGGGATCATTATAGGGAAGCTGAAGACGAGTGCAGAAATCTAAAGGACAAGACTCAAGGACAGGTTTACGAAGAAGGAAAGATTGGGGAAGATGAAGACCAGAGCTAACAGAAGAAAAGTGGGAACCCAGTACGGAAGCGACCTGCAACGGGTCCGCCACAAGAGTATCTTGGAGGTGAAGGACCGGTGAAACATCAAGAACGAACTTACCCGCTATCTTGCGGATACGCTTCCAGATCTGGGGCAGAGGAGTTTCGGATGTAATTGTTGAGACATAAGATGCCCAACATTCACGTTTAGCCGTATGGATGGCCCTACGGGCCACCGCACTCGCTTTCCGAAAGAAAAGAAAAGAATCGGTCGTCTGCCTACGGCGGTGCCGCTTCCAGGCTGCACGCTTACCGCGGACAGCCCGAGCACAGTCCGCATTCCACCAGGGAACGCACTTCCGTGGACCCCGAGAGGAAGAGCGAGGAATAGAGCGGAGGGCAGCGTTGAAGATAGTGTCAGGAAAAAGGAGGAGAACGCGAGAGAGAGGCAGAAGGGCGAGGTCAGAGAGAGCAGCACTGAGGGTAAATAGGGTCCAGTCCGCCTTAGCAAACTGCCACCTAGGGAACGAGAGGGAAGGGCGAAAAGAGAAAAAGGAAACAAGGATGGGGAACTGATCACTGACATGAAGGTCATCAAGAACCTGCCACGTGAAATCTAAGTAAAGAGAAGAAGAGCAGAGAGAAAGATCAAGACAGGAAAGGGTGCGAGTCCGAGAGTCCAAATGAGTGGGCTCACCAGAATTCAGAAGAGACAGGGAAGAAGAGAGGAGAGACGGCTCAAGAAGGCGACCCCGGGTATTCGTCAGAACGTCACCCCAAAGAGAATGACGACAATTGAAGTCACCCAGCAGGAGCACAGGCTCCGGCAAGGAGTCAAGGAGGTGTTTCAAATCAGGAAGAGAAAGCGGGACACTCGGGGTTAGATAAATGGAACAAACTGTGTACCATTTCCCCACAAAGATACGAGCAGCAGAACAATGGAGAGACGAAGGAAAAAGTAAAGGAACAAAGGGAACATCAGCGCAAATCAAGAGAGCAGAAGAATTAGGAGCCCCAGCAACAGCTGGGGGGGGGGGAGAAAGAATAGCCACGAAAACGACCAGGACGAGCACCAAGCATCGGCTCCTGGAGACAGACACAAAGGGGCGAAAACCGCGAAATCAGAAGTTGGAATTCGAGGAAATTGGCGTAATAACCTCGAACGTTCCATTGAAGAATAGACATCGACGAGAAGAGAAAGGACAACAACAGAGAACAAGGAAGAAACAAAGGCGAAAGAGCAACAGAGCACGTTAAAGAATATCAGGGTCGGGATCAGGGTCAGCAAAGTCAGGGTTAGGGGGCATGGGTAAACTGAGCAAAGACGGAGGGAAGGAGGCGGGAGAACAGACAAGAGGTGGGCGGGCGGGGTCCGGAGGAGGAAGAGGAGGAGACAACAGAGGCGAGCAGTCAAGGACAGCAGCAGGAAGAGGGGGGGTAGAAAGAGGGAAGAGCACCTCAGCAAGTACAGCAACTGAGAGGGAAGCAGGGGCTAAAGAAACCTCCATAGCAGGAACAGGGGGTGCAACCACCGAAATGGGAGAGGAAGGAGGGAGAGAGGCAGAAGTAGGGGCCGAGGAAGAAAGGGAAACCTTCTTACTCGCCGGGGAGGAGGAAGGAGAAGAGCCAGGCTTACGCTTCTGACTTAAAGAGACAGGTGTCCCAGCAACCACGTACTGGGCAACGGATTCTAGCGTCTCAACAGGAGAAGCTGAACGAGAGCACACATGACGGCCGTTGGAGAGCGATGGACATCAGCCCGCACCGACAGGCGGCGGGGAGAGTCAAGAGATGGAGGGGAAGGATGGGAAGGAGGAACAGAGGGAGACGAGGAAGAAGACACAGGAGACAAGACAGACCGGGTAGAATGAAGGGAAACCCCAGACAGAGGACCAGGAGGTGAATCCTTCGGGAGAGAACCCAAAGGAACAGAGGAGGGGGCAGTGGGCGTATCAGGGTCCAAGGCCCGGAAACGGTTGTGAGTCTGAGGAAGGTGGGAAGGACGAGGAGAGGAAGAGCGCAACACGCGAGCATAAGAGATATTAGCATAAGGCGGGAGCCGGCGAACCTGGCGTCTCGCCTCAGGAAAAGATAAACGCTCCCGGTGCTTCAAGTTGAGGACGGCTGCCTCAAGCTTGTAATGGACACACGCACGGGAGAAGGTAGGATGGGCCTCACCGCAGTTGAGGCAACGAGCTTGGGGAGAAGTGCACTCCGACATAGAGTGACCTTCGCCCCCACATAGGGTCCTACCATCAAAGGTAATCTTCACAACCCGGAGGGGTTAACGGCGACTACCACGAGGGGGACGAGTAAACGTGTCCACCTGGAGAATAGAATGGATCTGGGCAGCAAGGATATGTCGAATATCGTCATGGCAGTCGCGCAAGTCCCGAACACCGGTCGCAACACGGGGCGGGAGCAGAATAGTGCCAACACTGGCATTCATCTGAGCGTTCTTCGAGACCCGAACAGGGGTCTCGCCAAGGCAGGATAAGGCAGCCAAGTGGGAAGCAGCATCCTGAGAAGGAGCAGCAACAACATGTGTACAGAGACGAGTGGGGTTGAAAGTAACGGAGGCATCCACGGAATCAATGAGATGTCAATGGAGGGAGAAATCGTCAGGAGGCGCAGAATCAAGAGGGAGATCAAAATATTTGGCCCACGAAGCGGAACCAAACAAGGCATGATAGGTAGCAGAACAGGAAGGAATCGAGCGAGGGCGGCCGTGATGAGGACGGCGGTGAGAACCCCAGAGAGAGAGGGGTTAAAAGGCACAGTAGTCACAACAAGAGATGGAGCCGCGCCAGGGGACGAGGTAGTCACCACTGGCGGCTTGGGGCTCGACCCAACCACAGAGGAGGGAGGGGAGCCAAGGGACAGAGTCAGAGAGGCTAAAGGAGGAGCAAGGTCGGGGCCCAATGCAGCGGAGGCTGCAGAGCCCGGTCTTCCAACACGAACCGACTCGGGGGCTTGGTCGCCCACCCTACTAGCCTAAGAAGGTAAAGCAGAAACAGTCGAAACAGGGGTTATCATCGCTACGAAAAGGAATATTCATTCACGAATGTGCCCCCACACCCATCATGGAGCCACAATTAGAGGCAGGACACCCAACAAGAAGCTAACGCCGATCATGCCAGGGCCTCCTAGGGGTGCGTCGTGAGTATACGCCCCACAAACGTCACCTTAAGAACCGACAGTCCATCGAGATCGGGTTCAGTGACGAAAGGGGGATTGACAATAAAAGGTTCCCCTCGCTCTCGACGTCGGGTACTACAGTTCTACGGGTGCAAGAGTATGCCTCCTCAAGCACCCGGGTGTCAAAATAGAAGAAGTCCAAGGGAAGAACCAGAACAAGCAAAAGGTCGGCAGGAAACGGCAAGCAGATAGGAGAAGAGGGGGGAGAAAAACGAAACAGAAGGAAAAGGAAAAGGTGCTCAGCATAATTGGAGAGGACGGCAGCAGGAGCACAAGGCTAGAAAAGGACAGAGGACTGTCCCAAGGAGCATCACACTCCGGCAGCCGCCCAGTAAGCCCCCCTCACGGCAACAACGAGCTGAGCGGGGAGGGGGAATCAAGGTGTAAGGAAAACAGCCTAGTGCAAAGACAAATTTATACGCACAAGACAAACGATATTACATATATTAAATGTTGTTCCTTACTACACAAGGTCATTATGAACTAATATAAGTCCCTAGCGGGCTCTAAATACCCTAAGGCTCACCGTCCTAAACCTGGAACCGTGCACACAGCCACCACAGCTATCAACCGATGACACTTATATTTACACCTCTAGGAAACCTGGACTCTTTCTTATAGAACATCTCTAAAGTCTGCATTACTACTCTACCCTATCTTGCATCCCTGCTTAGATACCAAGGAAGGCTTATCTGACTGTACAGCTGGAGAAATAACCCTCAGAGAGCAGGATCTGGTCGTCAGCGATACACCTCCCCTCCAGTCAAGATGGCGTCCACCTCTCATGCATCATCGCCCCTTAGTACTCTATTCATTACATTTGCAATCAAACCCCTTTATTGAATTTATTTACCATATTCTCCATGCATGCTTTTAGATTGAGTCCATTTTTCCCTCACATAGGCTATTCCAGTTCACATTATTCCTGACAATCTCCAGTTGAAAAGGTACTACTTTACTGGGCTAAGTATTACAGGTAACTCCCGGCCTCCCTGAAATCAGCTGTAGATTTATTCTAATAAACATTCTCCACTGTGTCCACCAACATTTTATAATTGAAACTAACCTCCACAGGAGGTAAGGTTTCGTAACATTCCCATCACCTTAGAGGTGAATAACACGAATGTAGGTAACAGCTCGTTGACTCCTCACATACGAGCTGTAATTTAAGGGATATTACGTAGCATTGAACTAGGCTACTTAAATCTCAATATTCATGAAATATAAAATAAAATTTAGTGCGGTACTAACGTTGGATTTTTTGTAGTCGTTCGATATAATGACAGGCTGCCCACGACATGTACAATCTCTAATGATGCATCAAAAAAGAACTATATACTTATCAAAAGGTGCAAATTATGCTGAAGCCTGCCGGTATCGCGTCTCAGTCTCAAACTTCCACAATGTCGTACACGTGGTTGATAGCTTGGCTTGAATATCGACGCGTTATTAGTTGACCGAGCACTGCAGATCACGTAGAATAATAATTATTCATTCTGGGTTGAGTATCAGTGTAATTCTTGCTGATAATCCCAACGTCACGTGTCTCAGACTCTGACGCCACGGCCTTTGTTGCTCAATTCCACAACACGAGTTCACCACTCCACACACACAATGGCGTCTCTCCTCTTTCAACCCGCGTCCCCGCATTCACCAAAGAAATTATTTATCACGAATAATATTATTTCGCGCAATGGTGGTTGAAATACTTTAATAAAGACTGGGTTGTGATTCTAGGGATTTAAATATTATTACTTTCTCGTCTTATGGTGGTAAACGAGAAATGGAGAAGATTTTAGTGTTCTCCATGGCGTTCACGCATGACAGAAAAACTATTACTTGATAACAATTGTAACTAAAAACTCTCGATTTAGAATTATTTGGGAGTTATGTTATCCATAAATAATTGTCACACGGAATACTGATGATTTAAGAGAATCACATTTAATTCTCTAACACACTGGCTATAAATGTGTTTAACCAGGTATAATCTGACGCAATACTGGTGCTTGGTTTCGTAAGAATTCCAGTATCCATATGCAGATATATTGGTTAGTTCATGTGAACATTACTGTTAGTAAGTTTTAGTAACTACTGTAATTAGTATATTTTAATACTGATTTATTATAATACAATAGTATTGTATTAGTGTTGGAAATTTCCAACATAACTCCGGGGGGAGATTTATCGGGTCACAGTGCAATGTTGAGTACTGACATACCTATCCCGAAGTTAGTATTAATGTTAGTATGTTAGTACACACATAACGGATGTCCCGTAATTGTCAAGGGCATACAAGAAACTTAAGTCTTGCAAAGAAATTCATGTTGAATGGAACATGTTATTGGAAATCATCTTACAATAAACTCTGTGACTGGTGTCGCTATGACATGTAATGTTTATGTTACTAAGTCTTAAAGTTTTGTAAACTCTCAGATACTCTAGACGAAATAATGTTATTATTAATAGCCAATACAACAAATTAAGAATTAAATCACACAATTTAAAGTAACTGAGAATCCACTGTGATGAGAATGTTCTGGGTCATTGTGACTTGTAACGATTTGTTACTTGACATCACAACACAGTATCATCATGATTACTTAAATTGGATGGGAAATTATTTGCTTTTGGTCGGAGCTATAATAGGCTTGTAGTTTCCGTTTGCATTGTTGAGCAGCAGCTCTAGTGGGGCGGTTGCTCGGTGGATCAGAATTGTTGTCCTCGGAAACTGTTGGTGAAGCTGGTTCTGGTAAACACTCTCGTTCTGCTAATTCGAGAGGTACCAACTTCTCTAAGGTTTTTAGGGTAGTGTTGCCTCGGCATAAAACCTTGACTACTCTGAGGATGCCTTGGTGATCTGGGTGGATAGCAACAATTTTGCCTATGGGCCACTCGGACCTTGGTCCATCACTGTCAACCAATACTAGGTCTCCTGGTTTAAGTTGTACTTTATTATAGGGACTCGAAGCTCCGTAGTGGTACTCTCGTAGAGCTGTGAGGTACTCTCGAGTCCACACCTCATTCCACCTTTCAATTACTCTTGAAAGATGTTGGTAACTGTCTCCTAAGTCACTCCTGGTTACATGTGAAGGGTCGACGGGGTCCTCTTCTGCTAAAGGTATTAGAGGGCTCAGCAGGCCTCCATGTATTAAGTGTGAGGGACTCAGAGGTTCTCTCTGTGAGAAATCATCTGATAGGTATGTTAATGGGCGATTGTTGACTCGCGCCTCGATTTCCACGACAAGTGTTTGGAGTTCGGAGTAACTAATTTTCTGTCGATGTAAGGTCTTCCTTAAACACTTCTTGACAGTTCCTATCATACGTTCGTAGAACCCACCTTGCCGGGGGGCTCTGGGAGCAATAAATTTCCAGTGGCATTGTCGTCTCTGCAGGACGATCTGCACTTCTGGATGATTCCATACCTCTCGCAGACAGGCTTCTCCTGCTACAAAATTTGAACCATTGTCTGATATCATTAGTTTGGGACTGGATCTGCGAGCTGCAAATCTACGAAAGGATTGAATGAAGGCTTTAGCACTCATGTCCGAAGTCACTTCTAGATGTATGCCTCGCGTGGTAGCACACGTGAAGAGGCAAATATAAGCTTTCACTGGTATCTTATCTGGATTGCCAGTGAGAAGCAAGGCTCCTGTGTAATCGACACCAGTGGTCTCAAAGGGACGAAGATGAACTACTCTTTCTTCAGGGAGTGGTGGAGGTCCTGGATAAGGACACACTCGAGCATCGTATCTTTTGCAGATTACACAGAACTTAATAATTGATTTGACTGTTTGACGACCTTGAGGAAGCCAATATTTTTGTCTAAGGTCGGTGAGAGTGTCTAACACTCCACCATGCAAAGTACCATATTGATGGTGATGTAAAACTAGAAGTTTGGTAATGATGTGGTGACGTGGTAGAAGGATTGGATTCTTTGTATCCAGATCAATTTTGGCATGAAGCAAACGTCCTCCACACCTTAATATATTATGAGTGTTGGCATCATACCAGATACCTAGAGACTTGGTTAATTTATCTGGAATATTTTCATATTCACTTCCATATGTCTCTTGCTGTGCACGTTTGATCCAGTAGAGGATAGGATTGGGAAACTTATGTCTGATTCCTATCTTAGCAAGAAAGTCAAATACATGTGCTATCACTCTTAATAACTTACCCAAGTTAGAATAATTATGAGGATTAATAACTAAGATTCGATGAGGTTCTGGTTCATTCGGGGGAGTAGTGATATTGGTCACTATGACTTGCAGCTTTTGTTTGGGCCACTGACCACTAACAAGCCATGAAGGTCCATTAAACCACATCGAAGACTTGATAAGTTGCTTTAGTGTCAATCCTCGAGATAAGTAATCTGCAGGATTGTCCTTAGTGGGAACATGTCTGAATTTATATCCAGCAGATAATTCATGAATTTCCCTAACACGATTACTAACGTAGGGAGTTTTATTGTTGTTGTTTCTTACCCATTGTAAGACTGCCTCATTGTCTGACCACACGACGATTTCACCAAAGTGGATATTATTGAGTGTCTTGGTCAGGCAATGAGCCAATCTTACTCCCACCAGCAATGCAGTTAACTCCATTTGAGGTAAAGATCTCTTCTTAATGGGAGCAACTCTTGCTTTAGATGTGAGCAAAATTGATTCTGCACTATTGACTAAGTAGGCTACAGCGCCATACGCTTTGCCAGAGGCATCGCAAAAAACGTGCTAATTTGTGGGCAAGTTTTGTCCTGAAGCATTATGAGGAAATTTCAAAACACCTAACTGATTGAAATCCGTTGTGAGTATCTGCCATTTATCTTGCAACTCAATTGGCAACGGATCATCCCATCCCATATGTTTCTGCCAGCATTCCTGCATTAGGAGTTTGCCCCTTATTAATATAGGATTAAGTAAGCCTAAAGGGTCAAATGGTTGACTGACATACGAGAGTAATTTTCTCATGGTCAGGGATGAATTATCGGTTTGTACCGACTTGACATTCATCTCGTCAGTACTTGTGTTCCATTCCACACCCAGAACTTTTAATTGATTAGGCACCTGATAACCCGGAAACTCTTTCTCGATTATCTGGTTTAATTTATTATTTGAGGCCCATGATTGTAGTGGCATATTGGCTCCTAACAACTCACGGTTAGCCTCATGGTAGATTTCTACCAAATTAGATTGATAATTTGTAGTTCCCTGGAAATTATCGACATACAAGTTGTCACTGATTTCTGCCTTACAAGGGCTATTTGACTTCCTCAAATGTGTATCTAATGTTGCTTTAAGTAGAAACGGGGAGGAAGTCGCTCCGAATAGCACTGAGCAAAACGATAAGTTATGATATCACTGTTAGGATCCAGTGGGTCCTTAATCCAGAGAAACTTGGTGTAATTACGATCCCCCTCTTGTAAACCTACTCTAAGGAAAGCTTTACTGATATCAGCAATATAAGCAAAAATACCAGTGCGGAATCGTAATAACACATCATGTAGCCTTTGTGTTAGGCTAGGTTCCGTTTGGAGACATTCATTCAAAGACACGCTGTTTGGCTTCACTTTAGCACTACAATTGAAGACAATACGTATTGGTGTCGTCAATGAATCTTTCACCACAGCGTGATGGGGTAAATAGTGACCTATTTTTCGGTCATCATTATCAACAACCTCGATAAATTTACTGTTGAGTTGTTGTTGGATTAGTTGATGATACATGTTCAGTTTGTCTGGCTGCTTCTTCAGTCGTGTTAATTGAGACTGTAATTGTAAGGCTGCCATGAAATAATTAACTGGAAGTTGTGGATGATTCAACTTCCATGGGAGTCTCACCCAGTATTGTTTATCTTTATAGACAACCGTATCCAGATATTGCTGGTAAGTCCACATATCATCAGGGCTTGGTTGTTCAGGGATAATACCTAAAGTGTCTAAATCCCACAGACGATGTACAGGTGGATCAGACTCAATATCTTCAGATATTTCTCTGAAATGTAGGGGTGACTGTTCCAAGCCTAGTCACGCCACTATTGTATTGTTAGATTGTTGGTTGGTTGACGCTGGATTTTGTTGGAAAAGCACCGGTCCAGTAAGCAACTTGCCTCCAGCAGATGACAACAAATTCATTCCGTGTTGTCTGATGCATCCCTTTATAAATTTATAATAATGGTCAGCGCCTATAAGTATTCCAACATCAGTGAGGCAGTCAGAATTTATTTTGTAATCTGCTAGCCTCATGCGGTTTCGTTTAAGATATTTTGCAGTGCGAGCTAATCCTGTGACCTGCAGGTCAGTAGGAAGTTTGTCTACTACTACCGCTTGTATTGGACTAGTGGAAGATCCAAGTCTCACTAATACCTTAACTACTTGGTATTCACGAGGTCCACTATTAGTCAAGAAACCAGAAATATTCAATCTCACACTTTTGGCAGGTTTTAATTTTAACTGCTCGACTAATTGTTGTGTGATAAAGGTTTTCTGTGATCCTTGATCAAAAAGACCTCTAGTGTTAACTCTAGATTTCCTGTTAATTAATCTAAGTTGAGCTGTAGGCAGAGTGGTATTATTGCCTGACTCAGTAGCAAGTACATTTATTTCTTGATGTACCTTGCAATATTGTACTGTGGTAGAATTCGTGGAATTCTCCCCAGTTGTCATGGATTGGGTAGAAGTTTTTCTACATAAGGCATAATGATGTATACCTTTGTTGCATCTACTGCATAACCGTAGCTGCACTACACATTTACTGGGATCATGAGAGCCCATGCACTTGGTGCACCTGTGTATTTCTTGTAACCGTTTAATCCTGGTATTAAAGTTAGGATAAACAGTGCATTGGTAGGTGGCATGTTCTTGACTACAGAACAGACACCTTATCTCTCTGGTTGACTTTGTCCCTTTAGTAGACAAGTCATTGGTTACATCAGCAGGAGATACTGAATAAATACCTACACTACCACTCCCTTTTCCAGTGGATGGAGCAGTCCTAGGTTTAAATTTATTAGACTTATTTAAAGTCGTTTTGGGTTTGACTGAAGTGTCAATATGAGCTGAGTTACGATGGGAGTTAGTAGAGAAGTTTGAAACACTTTTCCCATCTTGGTTGGCTCTTTGTCTTTCGACTAAGGTATGTAGACCTTCTGTAATTTCTTTCAAGGTCAGAAAGGTTTTATTGTACATAGTACACAATTTATCTAAAGTTTCTCTTGGCAATTTTTGCCTTACAACTATTGTGGTCATCCATTCAGCTGTCTGAATTTGGACTTTAAGGCTTAAGGCCTTGAGTAAAGATTCTAACTCTTGCCTGAAAGTTTGGAGAGAATCTGTGGTATTATTAGCAGATGGTAAATCTAGCAATTTTTGAACTAAGACAGTAATAGTTCTCTCCTTGTTATCCCAGTTGGTTTTGAGCAATTGAACAGCTAAGGTGTAACCATCACTGGTCAGTGTTATATTAGAGATTACTTTCAAGGCTTCATTTCGTAACAAGCCTTGTAAATAAGTGAATTTGGTTGTTTGAGGAATGTTGACTTTAGAGTCTACTGCATCCACGAATTTACTCGAGAAATCATCCCAACTTTCATTCTCGTTACCAGAGAATGTGGGTATGTTGATTTGAGGTAATTTGACATCAGGATCTGTATGTGCAGTAGAAGTTATTGTTAATTTGTTTTTAGCAATTTGCTTTTTAAAGGGTTGAAGCTTAACCTGTATATCATCTTCATACTCGGCTAAGTCATTTACAACATCCTCATGTTCACTATTACCTATAGAAGTTGAGTGAAGTTCTGTCAAATACAGATTCATATGTTGCTTAATATGGGCGAATTTGCTTTCAGCAACTTGAAGTAAATCTTCTAAATCAAAGTAGTCAACAGGTGACTGTTGTGACAGATTTTGACATTTAGTAATCTGTTAGGTCAAATGACCTTTCAGACCGATAAGGGTCCTTTTCATTTTCTCAGCCGTTTCCATTATGGTGGGTAAAGGCTGGTTTGACAGTAAATAGTTGTTACTGAGATAGCTGGGATATTGACTCATTCAATGGAGTTCAATATCAATAATAATAGCCTAATATATTTAAATAGACTACACTACCTCTTTCAGAGGTTAATTTACCTACCTAACAAGAAATAACTAATTATTTTGAGTAGTGCTTGAACTTCACCATTAACTTTCGTCCGGCTAGCTCATCTTTATCACCATTAGATGTAATGGTGATCATTCAGCAGCACTCAAAATGTATACACACAAAATAATGAGTACAAGAAGAAATAATATGGATATACTCTAATCAGAGTTATCTTAAGGTTTAATCCCACCCTTGATAAGGTCAGCACAAATGAAAAATATATGTACTACTAACTAGCTCAAGCCTAGTCGTGAGAATTTCAACCTAAGAAACTACAAATTTATTTAGTCTGTGTTTGTGCCAAATTCAGCACAATCACAGCCTAAATTCCTACCTAATAAAGGTTGGCAAAGATTATTGTGGTGCAGTAATGTGAATATATAGTTGTGCTGTATATTTGTTTTTTTTTTATTTTATAGTTTATATAAATGTGCCACTTGTACACACAAGTGAAAACAATTATGTACAGCTAATTTTGGCTTGCTAGCCACAGCCGTTTGTGATAATTGATTGTGTTGATCAATTTGTCAACTACATGTGACCTAGACTCACCTGACAGGTGTACACCATCTCTTGCCAGGTTTTGCCTGTATGGTTTGGCTGTAAATTGGATATAACTGGCATCCAATCGTACTCGCTTTTTCAGCCTGAAGTTTATGTATTTGGCAGCTCTCTGGTAATATTCTGGTGTTACTTCCTAACGATTATCATTACTCAGTTGGCAAGGTTCCACTAATGTGAATACTACTGAATTGCTGATGAGTTTAAATGAAGAAATTATGGTTTTAAGGTGATTAATCACCTCAGCTGGATGACGAGTAGGATGGATGTCATTACCACCTAAATAAATAATGGTTTGATGGTGAGGCGACTCTAGTGCAGGTGTTAGTGTGGAATTGTTGTAAAAGTTATGAGCTGTTGCTCCTGGTGACCTAAAGATTCTTACTTCAGTATGAGGTATAGGTCTAAGTGTTGTGGGTAATTGACTGTGTCCCATGAGTGCTACCTTATACATGAGGCATAAGTAGCAATGAATTGGTGTGAATTAGGCTAACCTGTGTGTTACGCTGTCGGTAGACACAGTTAATTAATAGGGTTAGTCTAGACTACTTCACATGGTGATTAGTTATTACTAATTAGTATGTATATATTTATATTTATGTTTATCCGGTTTGAAGGACCATAATGTGGGATATCTGGGCTTGACTCAATTTATTTAATTATTAAATTAATGAAATCAATTATGAAGGACCACCCACTTTTAAGAAAAGAGGGAAACTAATAAAAAGTGATCATTAGAAACACAAGGAAGAACCAGTGTCTATGGATAAATATTAGAAAGCATAATCACTTAAATAATTAATGGGCTGTATGGTTAATTAACTTAAGTCAAAGCCTCATCACCTACATTGGGGGGGGGGGTTATTGCTAGAACTTCATATACGTCTAGGAACTAGTGTGGTTCGTGCACCAGCTCATTGTTTTATACATAATATTGTGACCTAAATATTAAAGAATCAACTGGAGGTTACCATTAGAAATTATAAAGATTATTAGCATTAGAAAGCAATCATCTAAATAAATACATATTATCTCCAGTGTTCATGACGAGTATTCAATTTGATAGAATCATGAAACAAATAGCAAAAATTGGAGTAATTAAATGTGTACAAAAAGTTTTAGCTTTAAGATGATTTTAATGACATCATTCACGCCTCATCCTCGTGATATCAGGAATTCCACGTAGAAGCCCTTAGAGGTGAATAACACGAATGTAGGTAACAGCTCGTTGACTCCTCACATACGAGCTGTAATTTAAGGGATATTACGTAGCATTGAACTAGGCTACTTAAATCTCAATATTCATGAAATATAAAATAAAATTTAGTGCGGTACTAACGTTGGATTTTTTGTAGTCGTTCGATATAATGACAGGCTGCCCACGACATATACAATCTCTAATGATGCATCAAAAAAGAACTATATACTTATCAAAAGATGCAAATTATGCTGAAGCCTGCCGGTATCGCGTCTCAGTCTCAAACTACCACAATGTCGTACACGTGGTTGATAGCTTGGGTTGAATATCGATGCGTTATTAGTTGACTGCACATCACGTAGAATAATAATTATTCATTCTGGGTTGAGTATCAGTGTAATTCTTGCTGATAATCCCAACGTCACGTGTCTCAGACTCTGACGCCACGACTTTTGTTGCTCAATTCCACAACACGAGTTCACCACTCCATACGCACAATGGCGTCTCTCCTCCCTCAACCCCCGTTCCCGCATTCACCACAGAAATTAATTATCACGAATAATATTATTTTGCGCAATGGTGGTTGAAATACTTTAATAAAGACTGGGTTGTGATTCTAGGGATTTAAATATTATTACTTTCTCGTCTTATGGTGGTAAACGAGAAATGGAGAAGATTTTAGTGTTCTCCATGGCGTTCACGCGTGACAGAAAAACTATTACTTGATAACAATTGTAACTAAAAACTCTCGATTTAGAATTATTTGGGAGTTATGTTATCCATAAATAATTATCACACGGAATACTGATGATTTAAGAGAATCACATTCAATTCTCTAACACACTGGCTATAAATGTGTTTAACCAGATATAATCTGACGCAATACTGGTGCTTGGTTTCGTAAGAATTCCAGTATCCGTATGCAGTTATATTGGTTAGTTCATGTGAACATTAGTGTTAGTAAGTTTTAGTAACTACTGTACTTAGTATATTTTAATACTGATTTATTATAATACAATAGTATTGTATTAGTGTTGGAAATTTCCAACACGGTCCACTGGCGAGACTGACAGAGTTTCAACACCTGACGACTTGGCCACAGTTTGTCCAAGCGATTAGGGACAGATTCAAGGAAAAGGTGTCAGAAGATGAGGCTCATTTTTATCTGCAGTCACTTAGGAAGGATGACCGCAGCACTGTCAAGGATTTCGGGACAATATTAAAGAGCAGGGTTGACGACCTCACTAAGGAACTGGGGTTAGATTCGAGTCAGGCAGAGTGATTCGCTAAACAATTGTTCTGCAAAACGTTACCTTCTGATATGGGGCCATTGTTACTTGCGGAGGGAGCGGTTGTGAGTTATAAAGACCTAGTACAACAGGCCGCCACAGCCCTAGACAGGCAGACGTGCGCAGGGACATCGGGCACTCACTTGTCGCCATACGTAGAGGCGTTAAGTAAAGGCGAGGGGGACAAGCTGAGTAACTGTAGCGTGGGTTCATCAGGCGGGAAGCAGCCCACAGCTACAAGTTCGAGCCACCCTGCGCGGGGAACCAACAGGGATCCGCGGAGGTGTTACTCCTGCGGGAAGCGCAGGCATATACAGAGGGACTGTAAAGTCACTACGAAAGCATGAAAGCAGGCTCCTAGTGATGGTAGGCCTACTTTTGAGGTGAAAGTGGAAGGTGTAAGATTGACAGCTTTTGTTGATACAGGAAGCCAGGCAACGGTAATTAAAAAGTCAGCCTTCAGCACTTTTAAGTATGCACGTCTTAAATGTTGCGCAAAGACATTAACAGCGGTCAATGGGGAAAAGATTGAGATAGTAGGTCAAGGTACAGGTAATTTTGAGATTTATGGGGAATTGCAGCCTCACACATGTACGATCGTAGAGAACCTTGATTTTCCTGGTCACATCTTAATGGGAACTGATTTTCTGTCGCGATTTGATTATTCCTTGTCTGCTCCAAGGGGGCTTGGAACTACAGGTTGCAGTTGGGACAGCCTTCCTACCCAGTGGAGATGATCGACCATCCCCCAGTTGTAGCTTCAATTAAGAGGAAGCAGAAATATAATGCGCACTTTCCAAAATTGATTTTTAAGTCTCTTCCAGACACAGTTAAGAGGTCATGCGCATTGCATGCATTGACCAAACAGAGTTGCCACCACATTCTGTTAAATTCATTAAAGTAGCCATGGGACGTCACATACAACCAGGTACCACCCTTCAGGTGGCCGGGAGATGTGATAGCTTATTAATTCCTCATCACTTAATTGTAGTGCTCGATAAAGGGGCACTCATTCCAGTTGTCAATCTTTCACATAAGACTTTTCGCTTCAGGGCAGGTGATAGGGTATCTCAGGGAACCATGGTGGAGGACACAGAAACCATGGTGACTGACTCATGATGAAACCTTTCACCATGAGTCAGCTGAGACGCCAACCGTCACTGCACAATGTAGTGCATTGCACATTGTAGATATGAAAACTCTATCCAAAGTACAATACGAGACGAAAAATGTTGCACAGAATGTAGAAGAAGTAGAAAAATTAATATCAGCACTTGATTTGCAACATGTTACACAGGCGGATAGGAAGGCACTGAGAGGAGGAGTTTTGCGAAAATTCCCGAAATTATTTGCGACAGAGGATGACCAGATTGGTCTCCTTGATAAGATCGAGCACACCATTCCAACTGGTGATCATTTGCCTGTGTACACGAGACAGTGGAGGTTGCCGGAACAGGCAAAGAACGTTATCAGGGAGGAGTGCCAGAAAATGTTGAGGCAGGGCGTGATAGAGCCTAGTACGTCACCGTGGCTCTCTCCTGTTGTGCTAGTTCGGAAACCGGATGGTAGTTATCGTTTCTGTGTTGACTACCGGAAGGTGAACGAATTAACTAAGGGGTGATGTGTATCCGTTGCCCCGAATACAGGAGATAATAGATCAATTTGGTGCTGCTAAGTATTTCTTAACTCTTGACGCGAAATCGGCGTATTGGGCGATTCCGGTGGCAGAACAAGATAGGGGAAAAAACAGCATTCTCGGATGGTAGGCACACTTATCAATTCCGTAGGATGCTGTTTGGTTTAAAGACAGCGCCTTCGTCGTTTCAGAGGGCCATCAACTTCATCCTTAGTCCGGTCCTGGGTAGGCATTCTTTAGCGTACCTGGATGACGTTGTGATATTTTCCAGGACGTTTGAGGAACACCTACGGGACTTGACTGAGACTTTGACGTTGTTAGACCAGGCAGGGTTCAAGCTTAACGTTCAGAAAAGCACCCTGGCGGCTCAGAAATTAAAATTTCTGGGGTTCCAGGTGTGCCTACACGGTATTCGACCTGACCCAGATTCTTGCCGCGCCATTGCTGACATGCCTACTCCAAGGACAGCAAAGGACGTGCGTAGGTTTTTGGGGACGGCCGGATATTTTCGTCGTCATATTGAAGGTTTCGGTGGCATTTCAGCACCCCTGACTGATCTGACAAAGAAAAATGCGAAGTTTGTATGGAAATCTGAGCATGACGAGGCATATCGCAAACTGAAAGACCAACTAATCATGACACCGGTATTGGCTATTCCTGATTTTGAGAAAGAGTGGGAGGTGCACACTGACGCCAGCGGTATTGCTATTGGCGGGTGCTTAATTCAGCGAGATGCGGATAATTTACCCCATCCAGTAGCCTATTTCAGTAGGAAGGTCAAAGAACCTGAAGTTCGTTATTCAGCTACGGATCGGGAGGCACTGGCAGTAGTAGAATCAGTTAGGTATTTCGAACCTTATTTTTATTAATAGGTAATATTAACTACCTATTTCAGCGGCACTTTGTAATGTACACAGACCATCGAGCGTTGACACACATATTTAAAAAGCGAACAAAATGCCCATGAATGTCTCGCTGGTCTCACGAACTTTCGGCCCACTCATTCCAGATTTTGTACAAGCCGGGTCCAGCACATGTTGTGCCAGATACGCTAAGTAGGAACATAGCAGCAGTTCAAGTTAATGAAAATATTGAAACCATTCCATCAGATAAAATGAGAGAATACCAGATGAGCGAGCCTAGATGGAAAGAGATTATTGAGTATTTAGAGGGACGAAAATACCCGAAAAAGAAAAAGAATTTACCTATTCATGATTTTGAAATGAAACAGGGCGTCCTGTATTATGTTAATAGCCAGAATGATAGGGCAGTATTTCAGCTAGTTATTCCGGACGCGTTGCGGTCATCAGCGTTAAAGCTTGCGCATGCTTCTAAAATTGCAGGGCATCCGGGGGTCTTTAAAATGCACTTAAAAGCAAAGTCTCTATTTTATTTCCCAGGATTACTTTCTGAAGTAATCAATTTCGTGAAGTCGTGCCCTCGTTGCCAGAGGAGGAAAGGCACCCTTAAGGTACAAGCCCCACTTCAGGAATTTCCTGAAATTCGTGAGCCGTTAGATCGTGTGGGGGCCGATCTGATTGATTTACACCACAGTCATTCAGGTAACAGATACGTGTTGGTGCTGGTTGACCATCTGTCTAGGTACACTACACTAGTTGCATTACCTCAGAAGGATTCTCGTACGGTTACAGATGCATTCTTGCGTAGGTTCGTTACTGTATTCAGACCTCCTGAAGTTTTAGTCTCTGACCGGGGTCAAGAATTCAATGGGAATATATTTAGAGAAGTTTGTAAGATTTTAGAGACAACTTCGGCTTTTACAACAGCCTTCCACCCACAAGCAAACGGAATGACGGAACGGACTAATCGTTCAGTCAAGGATATGGTTGCAATCCTTGCTGAACATGACGCAAACACCTGGGATGAACACCTTCCCTATGTTCAGTTAGCCTTGAATACTGCCTGTGGGAAATTTTTACCCACCATATCTAATAATCATCTAAGAAATGTATAATTACTATATCATTTCTATATCATATCAAAATCATATCTAAATCGTATCAAAATCATATTAGAATCATTAAAGATTCATTTTATAGCTTGATCCTGGATGACAATGGCACCATGAACACGTACGCAACAGGGGCCCTTTTGATGCCTACGTGACTTTGTACATGATCTCTCAAGGATCCAGAAGCTTCTAGAAGGATTTGTTAATTAAAAAACTATTGGAACATTTATTCGCTTCCAGTAGAGATTAATATCGAATCCTTAATAAGAATCAGTGGTGCTATCAGGTACTACTTATAATCTTTAAATCTTATATCTAATTATATTATAATCACATCTTATCTTAATCATAAGTCTAGACTGTAAAAATAATCAATCAATATTCATAGAAGGCTACCGTGCTCAGAGAGCATGGCAGGGCGATGGGGGGGAATGAAGCGCCCACCAACAAAGCTCGAGGCACTCCGCGTTTGTTTACAACTGAGTGAACAAGTGACTGATCCTTAGCGAACATTACCAGCTCAAGGACACCTTATCTAATATTTTCATCGCCAGTGAATACTCTCTAGAACTGGGGGAGTACCTGGACAATATCTACAAGGAAAATCCTAGAACATTTATATAAAATAAGAGTGTTTAGTGGAGATCACAGTGACGCGGTTTCCACCACCTTCATTCCTATTCTTTATCTCAAATCATTCTTCTGCAACTGCAGGGATAATCACGTAGCAACGCTACCAGATCATCATACAGCAACGCTGTAGCAAAATATCGTGCCTAAACTCAACAAGAGAGAGTTAATCAGTCTGGCAAACTTGTCAGACAGGCACCCCGACTGGCAGAGAAGTATATTGAAGGTTATTTGGTATATGATTGGCCAATTGTATGCTTGTGTAGCTTTAATATCCTATAAATCTGTCTGTTGGTTAAAAAGCGAGGCTAAGCCTCACATATCAGTAAGTTTATTAAAATTGTAGTGTAGCTGTGAATCTTATCCAAGCACTGAACCTCATGAGTTTCCATTGTGTCAGAAAGAATTCAGCCTCAATAAGTAAGAACCTCACAAGTGTCCATAGTGTTGGAAGAGATTCACTCAAGCTAACTGTATCATATAAATTGAATATGTCTGCATATATATTTGAATATATAAATTAAGTTATCAATGGCTTGCTTAGTTATTTTTAAGTTATCATATAAGTTCATTTAATTGAATATAATTTCTAGTACTAAGTTAACAGTATTTAGACTACATTTAAGGTCATTAATTATACTTTTACAATTTAATTTGTTGTTTATAGTATAAGTACATATTGGCTGTTAATAGTTATGGTGCTGGGTTAGACTATGTATGTTTAAATCCCTGATTTAAACAGAGCCAGTGTTCAGTCATATAACTGAATTTATTAAATCTTATCCTTGTATAAAATACAAGCTGATGTGAGATCCCTGTCTACAGGTGGATTGGAACTTCTATCAACTAAGTCATTCACCCCACCTGTCCCTTACAGCCCACAGTCTGTCATTAGGAAAAGAGGATCTAGGATTTACAACCCTAGCTAGAGATTTTAGTTGAATTAATTTGCAGACAGTAAATTTTTAATTTAGTTCAGTACAAGTCCCTGGTAGTCTCCTCTTATATCATCCCAGCAGGTTTTTCCCACATTAATGGTCCTTCGAACCGGATATTATTGGTCCTTTATACCTAGATATTTATGATCATTCGTTTACCGAATATTTCAATGCCAAATACATAAGAAACTTCTTGATTTTGCATTGGAATAATTCTTACATATTCTAGCCTAACCTAGCTATCAGCCAATATTTATCATAGCCATATATATAAGTAAACAAATAGTTTGCAGTGGCTTAAGCCACCATATCCATTAAGTAAGCATTCATAGCATACTGATACTGTTTGTGTTAAGAAACCACAGTAATTAACTATATCAGTGTCAAAGACACAATTACATCTTAATCATAAAATACCATTACCTACCTCATTGTGGTAACATTACATATATATTTAAGTGTATTATCTAGCATTATCTCTAATCTACTGATTTTCAGAGCTGCTCATTACATAATATTCTTTAAAAAAGTGTTATCATCACTGTAAGAGCATTCCTTACAATCTAACCATAATCAACTATATCAAACCCTATTACAGGTAAAACCAGTAGGCATTCTACTGTATTTTATCAAACAATTATTATGGTAACAGATTTTGTAATAACTTTGCAAAAATAGTGCCATTTACTATTTTTAAAAAATTATTACAGGATTTACCAACTTGGTGCATTCGTGCATTCGGGTCACAAATCAAATCATTACAGTACTTTTGATAATTGAACACCTGCTACAACCAGATTCCAGGGAGGAAATGAAGGACGATCTTTGGAATCATTACCTAAGTAGACAGGAAAGCTCATTTATCAAAATACATTAACATCAAACATATTCATCAGAAAAAAGAGAAAAATCTCGGAATCTCCGAAACTCGGAAAAGGTCAAAATGGCTAACAGTATTCCACCAGCAACTGAAACAGAAAAGAAAAGGACACAAAGTGTCTAAAAAATCACTTGAATCTACAGCCTACAGACCATTTAAATCAGGTGATAGACAAATGTCATCATCACTTGGCTACAATAGTCTACAATTGGGGATTAAGACCAATCTTAATCTCACATCACAATCTTAATCTTAATCCAAGAATATCTTGATCTTAATCCAAGAATATAGTCTTGATCACCTAATCTCATGCTTTCACTGGAGTTAAAGCAGCCTTAGAAAATCTGAAGTTAATCAAGCATCTCAAAGAGACTTACTTAATAGAAAAGGCAAAGCCGAGAAAAAAAAAGAAAAAGCAAAATGCTTCATCACATCATGAATAATGTAGATACACATTATTACAGATACAATTCATCCTTTAAGGAAATCCTTGGAGGAGTACAAGTGTTACATGCTTGTATAACCTACTTGCATGTAATTACTTACCTACAAGTGTTACATACTTGTAACAATATCTTATCACAAAGCCAAATCTTTGATGGACTTCGAGCTTACGTACAAAGATTACGAAGCCGAGGAAAACTTAGATCTCAAGAAAAAATCCCCAAAGGTGAATCCACGGACAAAAACAGAAATGTCCAAAATGGCAGTCAAAAATCAAAGCAACAAAACTCCTCTTCTGCAAAGTGGAAACAGAATAATGTTGGCTCTTATGCTATATCCCCCACAGTTAACAGAACTGTAGGAAACCAAGCTCCTAAGACAGATAAGACAAAAGGAGCCACAAGTGCCCCAAAATGTTTATTCTGTCAAGAAGCACATACCATTTATCAATGCACAGTTTATGAAGGTCGTGCCAGTCGAATCGATCGACTGAAATCTCTGAACAGGTGCATCCGTTGTCTACGGAAGCACGATACAAGTGAGTGTAACACTCAATTGCAGAACTGCCAATATTGTCATACAAGTGTACATCACACAGCACTCTGTGGTGATATTAACAATCAATCCAGATCACAGACTTCCAATAATCTACCTGCATCTCAGGCAAAGCCCAAAGATGATAATAATACCACTACAGCCGTACAATTCTGTACAGTAATGAGCAATGTCAACGACTTGGATACAGAAATTGTTACAACAGCCATATTGCCTACTGCACAGCTAGAACTATGCAATCAAGGAATTTGTATTCCAACTAGAGGCTTTTTTGATCAAGGGTCACAGAAAACCTTTATCAGTAAAAAGATGGCAGAAGATTTACAACTTAAATCTTCAAAGCAAGTATCTACATCTATATCAGGGTTTTTTACTAATTCTGGTCGTAGAACCTTTCCAGTAGTAAAACTCAATGTCTGTCTAGGTACATCCCAAAGGACAGTAGAAGCCATAGTAGTTGATAAAATTCCTACTGAAATGGAATGTCAGACTGGTCTGAATTGTGGCTGTCAGACTGGTCTGACAGCCACAATTAAATTCCTAAAAGAAAAAGGAATACAATTAGCAGATCCTCTGCTTGATTCTGACTACATAGGGGATATCGGAATCCTGATTGGAGCTGACTACTATCATCGATTCATTCTGGGATCAGAAGAATCTATGGGTATGAATATACTGAAATCAGCAGGAGGCATATTGATGACAGGACCTATACTAGATCTTGAACCTTCAACTCCTGAAAAATCACATCATACAGAAACTGTAATAGTGGCATGACTAGGCAAAGAACAGTCACCACTTAAAATCCCCCACATGATTGATGATGGATTGGAATCTGTACATCAATTGTGGGAACTTGATGCCATAGGAATAATTCCTGAACAACCAAGTCCTGATGATGTCTGTGCATACAATCAATACTTAGAAACTGTACAGTACCATGATGGACAGTACTGGGTAAGGCTACCATGGAAAATCAATCATAAAACCTTACCTACCAATTATCACATGGCTTACAGTCAATTTAAATCACAATTAGCAAAGCTGAGAAAAAGGCCTGAGCATTTAAAACTCTATCATGAGATTATTGCTCAACAATTAAAGAATAAATTCATCGAAGTCGTGAAACATGATAATAAGCAAACAGGCCATTTTTTACCTCACATGGCTGTAATGAGAGAATCAAAAACAACTCCTTTACGGATAGTTTTTAATTGTAGCTCTAAATCTGGACCCCAAGGAACCAGTCTAAATGATTGTTTGCAAACAGGTCCAAGTCTAACTCAGAAATTGTATGACATACTGTTGAAGTTTAGACTTAACAAATATGCGTATTCAGCAGATATAAGTAAGGCCTTTCTAAGAGTTGGCTTACAGGAAGAAGATAGAGACTTCACTAAGTTTCTATGGGTAGAGAACCCAGAAGATGTCAATAGTCCTGTAGTGACTTTCAGATTCTCATCAGTTCTTTTTGGCGCGACAAGCAGTCCATTTCTATTGCAAGCAACTCTAGATACTCATCTGAAGAAATCATCAAGTCCCTATAAGGCTGAAATCAGTCAGAATCTATATGTAGATAATTTTCAAGGGACAGTTAACAGTACTACTGAACTGTTACAATTATATCAAGAGGCCAACAAGGAGCTACAAGGTGCCAACATGCCACTACAATCTTGGGCCTCTAATAATGCAACATTGAATAATCAAATAGCAAGAGATTACCCTGAATATCACGTACCAGAATCACAAAAGGTGTTAGGTATGGATTGGGATTTAATCTCGGACACAATATCGATCAAATCTGTGCCAGTAAATTACAACATCACTACAAAAAGGGATTTGCTTTCACAAGTTAGCAAAGTATTCGACCCACTTGGTCTACTAAATCCTTTGACTATCAAGTGGCGTTTATTGGTGCAAGAAGCATGGAAAGCTAAGGTTGGTTGGGATGATCCACTACCAATCCAGTTACAAAAAGCTTGGATGGAAGTGGCTCAAGAACAAACTTTAGTTGAAAAGATAATCTTTCCGAGACACATAGTCGAGGAAAATGAAGAAGTATCACTACATGTATTCGCAGACTCGTCAGCCAAAGCTTTTGGAGCTTGTGCTTACTTAGTGACTTCTAATCAATCATATCTTATTACCTCTAAGGCCAGAGTCGCTCCATTAAAAAAGAGGACTTTGCCTCAGATGGAACTAACAGCACTGCTAACTGGAACACGCTTAGCAGTGCATATCAAACAAGTCTTGTCTGCCATGAACATCAAAGATGTCATTATATGGTCTGACAATGAAGCTGTCTTACAATGGGTACGAAACGACAACTGTCCAACTCCATATGTAAAAAATCGCGTCTCGGAAATTAAAGAAATTTCCGCAGGCTTTCAATTGTTGCATGTACCAACAAAGGATAATCCAGCTGATCTCGTATCAAGAGGTATGACATTTAAACAGTTTGCAAAGGCAGATATTTGGTTTCATGGGCCTCGATGGTTAGTGAATGGTAGTTGGCCTGAACAAAAGCCACACGTCATTACGACACAAACCATAACTACCACCAGGCAGCAAGCTCAAATATCAGTCTTGGATTGTACTCGTTACTCCTCGCTCATCAAATTAATCAATGTAACACAGAACGTGTTTCATTATCTCAGGAAAAAAGGTATAAAATACATTTTTCCTGATGCACTTATCTATTGGGTAAGACAAGCCCAGAGAGAAACTTATGGGAATAACTATGAAAATCTTCCGCATAAGTTAAAACACAATCTCGGTCTGTGGATAGACCAAGAAAATCACAACATTCTGCGTTGTGGAGGGAGACTTAAAAACACGCAGATATTAATCTAGATACCGTGCATCCATGGCTTTTACCAAAAAATCATTGGATCACAAGGTTGATTGTGTTGCATACACATCAACAAATCATCAAACATGGAGGAGTGTTAGACACACTCACACAAATCAGACAGCAGTACTGGATTCCTCAGGGAAGACAGTCAGTCAAATCAATCTTGAAGAATTGCATGATATGCCGAAGGTACGATGCAAGAACTTGCTCTTATCCAGGGCCACCACCCCTACCAAAGGAACGAGTGGTCCATCTACAACCTTTCGAAACGACAGGAGTAGATTATACAGGAGCAATATATCTAACAGGGACTGCAGATAAGCAACCTATCAAGGCATACATCTGTCTGTTCACCTGTGCTACCACCAGGGCAGTACATCTAGAGGTAACACCCGATATGACTGCTCAATCATTTATTCAAGCTTTCCGCAGATTCGCAGCACGCCGATCATGCCCTAAGCTGATGATTTCAGATAACGGAGCAAACTTGGTAGCTGGAGAAGCATGTCTACGGGAAATCTGTTCCCATCCTGCAGTTACTTCCACACTGGAACAGCGTCATTGCAGATGGAAATTTATCCCTCCGAGAGCCCCATGGCACGGAGGATTTTATGAACGGTTAATAGGAACTGTAAAAAGATCCTTGAGAAAATCTCTACACCGTCAGAAAATCAATCTTCAAGAACTCCAGACAGTAATCACGGAAATAGAATCAAGGGTGAATAACCGGCCATTGACTTACTTGTCTGAGGATCCTACTCAACATGAGCCATTAAGTCCTGCCCACCTAATGTATGGAAGACTTCTGACTCCAGTACCATCTCTAGTGGATGATGAGATCAGAGATCCCTCATATGTGGGTCAGAGCGAGTTGGTTCAGGGGTATAAGCATCTGTCCAGCATAATCCAAAAATGGAATGATGTTTGGACAAAAGAATATCTTACATCTCTACGAGAACATCACTATGGGGCCAATGTCCCACATAATATAGCTAATCTCCAACCTGGCGATATTGTCTTGGTAGACAGTGATGGCCCTAGGGCTGACTGGCCATTAGGTAAAGTTGTCTCAGTCCATCCAGATAGTCAGGGGATTTTGAGAATAGTCAAAATCCTGTCTAAAGGAACAACTTCCCTGAAGACATTGGACAAACTCATCCACATGGAATCAGTGAGCCAGCTGCAGTTAGATCCTGAGAGACCTCAAGACACTAACTCCACAAGACCCACAGACTCCTAACAGACACAATCGTCCACAACGGACAGCAGCACAAAAGTGCAAGCAAAATTTGCACTTGTATTATCAATCCAATGGAGAGTAAATAAATACATATGGTTACTATTGTCCTAAGTATTGGACTCTATGCCAGTTCTCTCCCTCTGGAAGATGTGGGAAATTTTTACCCACCATATCTAATAATCATCTAAGAAATGTATAATTACTATATCATTTCTATATCATATCAAAATCATATCTAAATCGTATCAAAATCATATTAGAATCATTAAAGATTCATTTTATAGCTTGATCCTGGATGACAATGGCACCATGAACACGTACGCAACAGGGGCCCTTTTGATGCCTACGTGACTTTGTACATGATCTCTCAAGGATCCAAAAGCTTCTAGAAGGATTTGTTAATTAAAAAACTATTGGAACATTTATTCGCTTCCGGTAGAGATTAATATCAAATCCTTAATAAGAATCAGTGGTGCTATCAGGTACTACTTATAATCTTTAAATCTTATATCTAATTATATTATAATCACATCTTATCTTAATCATAAGTCTAGACTGTAAAAATAATCAATCAATATTCATAGAAGGCTACCGTGCTCAGAGAGCATGGCAGGGCGATGGGGGGGAGTGAAGCGCCCACCAACAAAGCTCGAGGCACTCCGCGTTTGTTTACAACTGAGTGAACAAGTGACTGATCCTTAGCGAACATTACCAGCTCAAGGACACCTTATCTAATATTTTCATCGCCAGTGAATACTCTCTAGAACTGGGGGAGTACCTGGACAATATCTACAAGGAAAATCCTAGAACATTTATATAAAATAAGAGTGTTTAGTGGAGATCACAGTGACGCGGTTTCCACCACCTTCATTCCTATTCTTTATCTCAAATCATTCTTCTGCAACTGCAGGGATAATCACGTAGCAACGCTACCAGATCATCATACAGCAACGCTGTAGCAAAATATCGTGCCTAAACTCAACAAGAGAGAGTTAATCAGTCTGGCAAACTTGTCAGACAGGCACCCCGACTGGCAGAGAAGTATATTGAAGGTTATTTGGTATATGATTGGCCAATTGTATGCTTGTGTAGCTTTAATATCCTATAAATCTGTCTGTTGGTTAAAAAGCGAGGCTAAGCCTCACATATCAGTAAGTTTATTAAAATTGTAGTGTAGCTGTGAATCTTATCCAAGCACTGAACCTCATGAGAGTCCATTGTGTCAGAAAGAATTCAGCCTCAATAAGTAAGAACCTCACAAGTTTCCATAGTGTTGGAAGAGATTCTCTCAAGCTAACTGTATCATATAAATTGAATATGTCTGCATATATATTTGAATATATAAATTAAGTTATCAATTGCTTGCTTAGTTATTTTTAAGTTATCATATAAGTTCATTTAATTGAATATAATTTCTAGTACTAAGTTAACAGTATTTAGACTACATTTAAGGTCATTAATTATACTTTTACAATTTAATTTGTTGTTTATAGTATAAGTACATATTGGCTGTTAATAGTTATGGTGCTGGGTTAGACTATGTATGTTTAAATCCCTGATTTAAACAGAGCCAGTGTTCAGTCATATAACTGAATTTATTAAATCTTATCCTTGTATAAAATACAAGCTGATGTGAGATCCCTGTCTACAGGTGGATTGGAACTTCTATCAACTAAGTCATTCACCCCACCTGTCCCTTACAGCCCACAGTCTGTCATTAGGAAAAGAGGATCTAGGATTTACAACCCTAGCTAGAGATTTTAGTTGAATTAATTTGCAGACAGTAAATTTTTAATTTAGTTCAGTACAAGTCCCTGGTAGTCTCCTCTTATATCAATCCCAGCAGGTTTTTCCCACACTGCCATCCACCAATCAATTAACACCCAACCCCTTCATTTGTTTACTGGTAATTCATTCAATTTCCCCTCAGGTCTGCTTAACAGACATAATGTTGCATACGGGGAGGACTATCCTTCAGAGGTCCTTGGAAAAATGAGAAATGCTTGGAATATTGCAGCTGAAGCGTCCAAGAAGGCACGGACTCGGTATGCTCATTTTTATGACAAGAAAGTGCGCCCCCTTGAGTTGAAGGAAGGAAGCCTCGTATTGAGAGTGAATGAGGCTGCGCCCGCCAATCAGAGCAGGAAACTAGCTCCTAGGTGGCGAGGACCATATAGAGTAATTAAAAGGGCGGGGCCGATAAATCTTGTTATAAAGGGGATATTCGAGGACCAGGTGGAAAGGACAATTCATGTAAATAAATTGAAACATTATCATGCTAAAGAGGAATTAGAACTGCCTTCAGCCGGTCTAGTTCCTGACTCAGCAGTGCTGACTCATGGCTTCACCGACGAGTCAGGGGATGAGGATGACCCTCTGTCATCGCTTATCAGTAGTCAGGTGCAGTCTCGCCACCCTATGGTGACGAGATCTCGCGCTATACAGTAAAGTAACTTCCTTGGTTAGTATAATTTAGTATGCATTAGATTTTCCTGTAAAGGCAATGAAGTGAACTAACTCTATACTTGACTCAGGTAGCAACTTTTACCGTGCTCTGGGGTTCCACCTCCACCAAACCCAGAGTATATCTATGCTTCTGCTGTGTTGTGTCTGTCTGTTCCCAGGTCTGATTGGTACACCGACCCAGTTGTTCCAGCCACACGCGAACCCTTGTCTGTAAAGACCAGGGGGGGGAGGCACGTTACACAAAGCCCTCCCCCCCCCCACCAGACCCAGTAACCCATACATCAGTTACTTTGGGGATGAGTGACTGTCCAAGAGTCACCCGGCCGACGCCTCACGTCACTAACGAGGTAGTCAGGGCCAGCGAGCTGTCCACATTTAGCAGTCACCGGAGGTGCCATACAACGCCGGGGTAGCTGTCTATAGATCACCACTACCCACCTGCTGCGTCATCAAGACTGTAGCCATTCCAGCAGTGTTGGAGGAGAGGTCAAGAAATGGAAAGCACGTAGCAGTGCTCAAGAATTTCTCCGGAAGATTAATGATTACGTCATCTGAAGCAACAAGAAAGCGGAACTAAGGCGGTTACAGGTGGAAGGCACGGTTTCCCTACAGAGTACCGGGACTCGCCAATAGAAGGTCGCAAAATTGTCTCCTTTGGCCTAAAGTCGGTGGTACGAGGGTATACACAGTTGGTGATTACGGCCTAGTAACCTGGTGACATTAAGAAACGTCTGAGATGACGTGAGCAATGATGGAAGACGAGATTCACCTGTTCTGCAAACAAGCAACCCGCCTCTACGACCCTCTAACATCACTCCTGCTACGAGACACTGTTGGTACATCCAGTCCTGCTCTGCTGTGGTCATCTGCGACGTCAAGTTTAACATCAAGACTGCCGTGTGAACTGTGATTGATACGAAGGCGTGTGGACTGTCGAGAGCAAGATCATTGGCCGAAGTAACAGTATTCTACAGCTGTCACTTGGCACTCCGCTCTACTACACTCTGTCGTCATTCAAGAGTACCGGATGGGAGTACAAGAGGACTAGGTATTGATGTCTACACATGGGAAGAAGCAAGATGGACACCGTCATCGTCAGCGACTACATTCAACATCCATCAGCATCGATTTTTTTTTCTCGATTACTCAATATGAACAATTGATACAAACAACAAAGTTGGCTCTGAACATCTGTATAAAGAATATCTGGACACTTTTGTTTAAATGTTGAAAAACAGATTTAGAATCACGAAACTTTATAAATGTTGAAAAACAGATTTAAAATAATTATTTTGGTATAATGATATATGAAAATTTTCTCTATAAATTGGTCAGTAATCAAAATCAAAGCCCCTGTGTCATTGTTTAAGCCCAGAACAAACGGTTATGGAAAATTATGTTGTGTGCTATATTTTTCAGAATGTTTGAACACAGGAGAGGATGACCAATATAAACATTGACACTTCTAGTGAGTGCGAACACTTGGCTGTACATTCAGCTGAAACCTGTGATATAGTATAGGATTTTTTTTTTATATTTTTAGATATATGTAATAAACATTAGGTGTGCTCCTTAGCATGTCAAGGTTGACATTGATTGGGGAGTAGATAGTACGCGGTTGTGAGCTTGATAGTTCCGTACTACGCTCCCGGATGACTGAAAGTTCAGTCTGAAGATATAACTTTAATGTTTTATATTTGAGCACGGTGTGGCCGGCTCTAGAGGACACATGAACTTGGCTAGTGAAGAGCCAAGAGATTTTAATAGCTAGTCTTTGATGTTAGAGGAGGGACATGCTATTTAGCTAAGTCAGTAAGAGTTGGATGTATGTTTCCTGATGTTGGAGGATTGCTGTCAGTTGACAGCTGAGAAATTTATGAATATAAACATGTTGATGATGTTGGACACTCAAATAATTGTCGAATTTTATTAGTTAGGTTAGCTTTTGTTTGTGGCATGAGTTGAATTGTGGATTTGGATACTAAACCTCGTTATTTTTAACAAATTAAAAAGGTTTACTAAGTGCTTGTGCGGGAGGGGGGGGGGGGGGTTGTAACAAACTAAGCTTGTTGTAAGAATTATCCAGAAGGTTCCAGAAGTCGTGTAGTTACCTGACCTTACAACGAGCATTCCTCTGGGGATTAGCAAGTCTGAAGTCACAAAATGGCTGAAGTCTTTGTTCATAGTTTCGTATAATGAACCATTCTATAGTATTCACTTATTTAGAGAAATTAGCCTTTATTCATTTTGCATTCAAATTGTATTGTATAATATTCCTGTTTATAATATCAAGAGTATTCTAATTATTAGGATATTGAGTTAAGTCACCATCAGTGATGTCACGAATCAGGACTACTCTTTATTGCGGAGTGACCTGGCGGTCATAGGTCAACAGTTTCCACATTCAGTAATTTCTCAAAGGTTAAATAGCCAATTTTTGATCGGGAATAGCCCTTCCTTAAGAGGCTTGTGTAATTTAACTTCAGTACAATAAATCAACCAATCGGGATCATTCAGTACAACAGAGGTTAATTGGTAAACTTAAGCCTTGCTAGTAACTTGGTAAAACTTAGACTAGGCGGAAGGATACAATGCTCTAGTCTGGGGAAGACCAGACG
The DNA here is from genome assembly GCF_040958095.1 of Procambarus clarkii. Classification (NCBI taxonomy): domain Eukaryota; kingdom Metazoa; phylum Arthropoda; class Malacostraca; order Decapoda; family Cambaridae; genus Procambarus; species Procambarus clarkii. Next base: position 10,831,788 of record NC_091210.1, on the reverse strand, counting down.
AGGAGAGATTAGTGTGGGCTCGAGATCAACTAGGGGAGGTCAACCATCTCACCTCTCTGCCCCCCAAGACCAGCACTCCACCCAAGCTGGTCAACAAAGAGGTATAGTTGCTATTGTTATTTATAGGGATAGTCAATTCATTGCCAAGTAGGGAGTAGTAAATTGATAGGGAGTGCTCCTCTTTAGATTTTGTTTTAGATTTTGAATAAATTAATTAGATAATAATCTGCATTTTCATTATTTCCATGTGTATGTTATATTTATGTGGATTTGTCCTTGTCACCTGGTCCCTACGAGGCCGAGTTGAATTGGGCGCCGAATCTAACATCGAGTCGGAAGTCATCATTACCGTTGCTTTTTAATTAATTCCACGAGTAAGATCCAAAGGTATATGTTACTAGTGGGGATCAAGTCCCAAGGTTGACTGATTATCATGATCGATCCAGACCTCGATCATTGCTCGGTGTTGCAAAGGTCTGGTGGTGGCAGCGTAAAGGCGACCCTAGGGTTTTGCTAGAAGCCTAGTCCACGTCATACGGGTTGTAGAATCTCAAGTCGGTATCGTCTTGAGACCAAGTGGTGTGGGGTCGGCTCAAGTGAAAGTTTTGGGTTCCCTTGTATAGAGAACTAAAGTAAAATACGGGCAGAGGGAGAGAAAAGGCAGGAAAGATCATACGAGAACCCCTACCCCGTGTTACAATACGACGGTACATGGTGTTACACGGTACACGGTTGGTGCGCGCACAACAGCAGGGATGCGGCACCACGCCCTTCCACTTGACACGGTACCCCAGGATACGACGGTACACGGTACACGAGACCCGAGACGGAGTCCTTCACTGTTCTCTTTAGTAGTTCCTCAAAATTAGGAACTTTAAGGTTTCTCTCATAACACTGAAACCTTCTCTAGCACGTCTCACTGCAGTACCTTCAAGTGCAGATATGATAGACGGCGGATGTCACTTTCGTAGCCCGATAATTAACGCCTCACTCAGTCCAGTTGCTCTAAGATGGCGTCCCACAATTACGCAGCTAGATGACAAGTTCACATGGTTCGGTACAACCACCTTTCCGGCTACTGGATCCTTACGCACGGCACACGGAAAGATAGCAAGATGATAGGCGTGACTTTAGTAACGTTGCAGGTGGTATTTCCCGATGCTTGGCCTAGCACAGGAAATTACGTCCTCTGACAGCAAAGTTCTAGGTAAAAATGTCTTTTTCCCGCCAACACTACGCCTGGGGTACCATGCTGTACCCCTCAGCGCCTTGGCCAATCACGGTTCAGCATTCCTGAGGCCCAGGAGCCCTGGCCAATGGCGCACCTGCCCCATGACGCTACCCCCTCTCTCACGAGGTGGACACGTGATTGGGAGGGGGGTGGTCTACGGCCTTTAACCCCCCATACCTCCCTCTCTACACTTGTACAAAATTTCCCTGAAATCAACTCCCTAATGTAATTTCCTTCACAGACCTGATACAGCGATCAGAATGACATCAATGGCTAGCAAATGTCCCGGGCTGTCCAACGACACCCAACAAGACTCTGGAAAAGTTATATTCAGAAAGTTGAATCACGGTGCACATCACTGGTGCACCATGCAATTTCGTACTTAATTCAGTGCACGAGAGAGCAGGAAAAATATGTCCCCTGACATCAACCTCCCACTAAGGGTTTATTTCACTGGAAGCGAAATACACCCCACCATTTTACCAGCTCGATGGTGCACTGTGCACGAGTTGTCACACACACTTTGACAGCTCACTTCCGGCTGGGTAGTGGTGGGTGGAGACTCCTTTTCTATGTGTCGTCGCCCTGAGAGACTTGGGGTGACTCCTCCGGTTCGTCCTGGGTAGTGTTACCTGACTTAGGCGCAGAGTGCTCGGCTCCAGGGCCAGGCTCTAGCCGGCTCGACGCCTCGAAGCTAGGCTGAATCCCAAGCTCTGCAGCTCCGGCTTCAGTCTGTGTCATACCGGACACACTAGCAACACCCTGGGTGGACTACCCGGAGAGTCACTATCTTCACTCTCCTCTGACCTTGATGACGCATCATCACGTTCCTCATAACGTTTTAACATGTTAACATGGTACTTCTTATTGACCCCCCTTACGCATATGACGTACGTCAATGAGTGACTGCACTCAGTGATGGTGAAGGGTCCCTTCCACTGCAGCAGGAGCTTGTTAGTGCTTGTAGGAAGGAGTAGGAGTACTTTATCTCCCATCTTAAACTTCCTCTCCCTGGCCTTCTGGTCGTACCTGCTCTTCTGGTACTCCTTAGCCTTGGCAAGTTCCTCCCTGGCCAACTTACACGTCTCTTCTAGACGGTTCTTCAAATCTATGATGTACTCATACGTCGTCTTAGTATCTGGGGTACAGTCTTCCCCCTCCCATAGATTCTTCAACACATGCAGCGGTCCCTTTACCGTGCGACCATACAGGAGCTCGAACGGTGAGAACCGGGTACTTGCCTGGGGTACTTCCCTGTAGGCAAACAGTACCGGGTTAATGTACCTTGGCCACTCCTTAGGTTGCTCTATGCACATCTTCCTGAGCATTCTCTTTAGGGTACCATTAAACCGTTCCACCAACCCATTTCCCATAGCATGATAAGGTGTGATGAATGATGACTGCAACATGAGTAGCCTAGCTACTTCCGCCATCATCTCACTGGTGAACTGTGCCCCCCTGTCGCTGTGTATCTTCTCCGGTATACCTAAGCGACTGAAGAATCCAACCAATGCTTCCGCCACTGTGACGGTCTCGATATTCTTCAAAGGTGCCGCCTCTGGATACCGAGTAGCATGATCTACCATGGTCAGGATATATCTACTGCCGTCTGATGCCCTCGGCTCAATCGGCCCAATTATATCTACACTGACCATCTTAAATGGTTGATCAATGATGGGGAAAGGCTGCAGCTTCCCTGGCTGAACCTTACCTCTGTCAGCGGTGCGTTGACAGGCGTCACATGACCGAGTGTACCGCTGTATGTCCCCTGTCATCCCTGGCCAATAGAACGATGACTGAATTCGTTCACTGGTCTTAGCATGTCCCATGTGACCCCCCATTACTCCCTCATGACCGAGAGTAAACACAGCTAGGCGATGCTCTTTGGGGACCAGTAATTGTTCCCAAGTGTCCTGGGGTGTTTCCACCCTGCGCACTAGCTTACCCTTAACCTCCAAGTACTTACACTTGCGCTTATTCATGGTGAAGACCTTGCCCTCTGCGGCATGTTCTCTCATCTTCCTGAGTGTGGGGTCATTCCTTTGGGCTTCCTGGAATTCTTTAGCGCTTACTCCTTTCAAAGAATGTAGTTTCAGCGGCTTGACCACTTTGGTGGGTTGCGCACTCATCGCGCGTGTGGTCACTGCGGCTACTAAAGCCTTCTTCCCCTGGGAGCAGCAGTGACACCCTCAGTCACCAGGGGTCTTCCCCCTCTCCTCTTATCTACCTCGGTGGCGGTGACCCTTGCCCACCCCCGGGGTTGGCGGGACCTGGCTGGATCAGCTGATCGAGCCCCCACCCACCTCCTTGAGTTTCTTCCCGTTTTCTGTTGGCGGAAAGCTTCCCCCGCTTTCCTTGCGCCTGCTGCCTCTGTTCCTTAGCTGGGGAGGCGGCCATGGCTTGGCTACCAGCTGACTGGCGTGTGACGTCACCTCCAGCTGGTGTGGGTCCCGTTCTCTGTGAGTCACTTCCACAGGACTGACTCTTACTATTTGACACTCCTGGGGCGTTTCCCAACAACAACCCGTATACAGCGTCCTTGCATTTCACCGCTCGTATTTTACCTTTTACATATGGTGTGTCAACAATCAGGGATACCTCGATCATGTCTTTATGGTTACCATCAGGGTATCTTACATGAATGGTTCTGCCTGTCTCGTTCCCAGGCTCGACAAGGCTCTCTCGGACCATATGAGTGGTAGCTCCCCTGTCTCGAAAGACCTTGGTCCATTTACCATTAACTAAACCTCTTGCTGTCTCCAGGGTGTGCTCCAGAGGATCACCTCCCTCGTGGGCACCCAGACCAGCAATCTGTGCATGTGTTCCCCCCTTTTCTGCACGCTTGCTCTTCTTACACTGTGCTGCCTTGTGACCTGGCTGGCCGCAAGTAAAACAGCGGGGTCCACTGACCTTGGGTGGCTTATGGCTTCCTCTAGACTTACTCTCTTTAGGCCTAGCCCCGCTCCCTGAGGCTTGGTCATGACGTCGGTTCTCAGATGAACCTCCCTGTCTAGGTCTGTGTGCCTCAGCCCACCTGTCGGCACATTCTGCCATAGCCTCATTAGAGACTATCTCATTTTCCTTGAGTTTAGCACCGAGCACAGGTTCCACTGCCTCCAAGAACTGTTCTCTAGTCATCAGCTCAAACAACGTATTGTCTTCCGGAACGACGGCGTTGTTCAACTCAAAATAGTGCTTGAGACTCGACTCTAGCCTCTGCAACATGGCCCGGTATGTCTCCCCCTTGACGCACTCTAATCTGACGGAATGCCCTCATCATTCCATCGGCCGAAATGCCATAGCCTTTCATTAAGGCTCGCTTCAGGGCATCATAATCGTTGCACATGGGAGTTCCCAAACCCTGGTATATACTTAATGCCCTTCCCTTCAACAATGAAGCTAACGCTTGGGCCCAAGTTGACCTACTCCACTTCCCTTCCGTTGCTCCGCGTTCGAAGCGGTCAATGTATGCATCCATTGAATCCACTTGCTCATTGAAAGCTATAAGATTAGGAATTTTTATCTTAACAACTGGCCCCTCTGGGCCGGGCTCTGTGGGTTGGGTTTGGCTTCCCTTCCCAGCTGTGGATTGCACCTTTGCAATCTCCAACCGGTTCTCTCTCTCCTGATGGGTATTCCACATTTCCATCACAAACTTAGACATCCCATCTGCTGAGAGACCCATTAACCTAGCTTGTTCTCGCAGCATGTCTAAGGTGATTCCCGCCTGGGGTTGTACAGTCCCCATTCTGGCCGGCGATTCCTGCATCAACCTACCTGCTGATGCAACTCTACCTTCCGCGAAGGTTTCTATTGGAATTCTTTGGTGGGGGCGCGACCTCCCACTAAGATCCTGAGGCGTACTACTTCTATCACCTCCTACCACGTCCACTACACGAAAGTCGGCTAGGGGATTTTCCTCATCCTCTAAATCACTTCCCGGCGTTTCGTTCGCCAAAGCGTGACAAGCGTTATGCCTTTCAGGTGACGCTTCTCTCTCTGACGTGTCCCTAGTGTCATGGAGTGCTGGCAACTCCTGACCGACTCATGCTTGGCGTATCCTCTGCACCCGGGCCCTGTGTCCCATCACGTACTGACGGCATTCCTCCTCCGTCTTACTAACCGCATCATCTGGCATCCTGCCATAGACAGACACATACAGATACACGTACTCTTCCCTGTAATCCACAGACATACTGACAGTATGTGTTGGTGTGTGTACCTACTTGTGACAACTGCGACAACACACCCCCAACAATACTGTTCCACAATGTTCTGCAATTTGAGACTTTTTTCTTTAATGATCAAAAGTCCGTGCATGGGCTCGAACCCAAGTGACACAGCCCCACGTTGGGCGCCAGAACTGTGAGATTTGTTTTCTTTGACAGGTTATCAAAAGAATTAAGTCCTATTGATGTTACGTTAATCGCAACTACCTCGCAAGAGAGGCAGACCTTAAACAGCAAGAGCTGCCAGTGGCAGATATTTAATCTTAAAGCCTAAGATCATAGGACCGCGGGAGCAAACCACCAGGCGAAACCACACGGATGACACCTGTCACTTAGGTCGCTGGCTCCTCCTAGTTGACAACTAATAAAGGGTAGCCGACGGATTCTCACTTCATATTTATAGAAGTGTGGTGCTGTTCAATGGACTCGAGCTTTAGATACAGACTTGATATGAACATAAGCAGGCAAAGCGTTGCAGAACATGAAATGTGGGGCAGTAATATTGGAAGGTTTGACGTAAACGACCGTTTTCTATAACAAACAATTTATTCACAAAACAAGAACTAAAACTACTACACATTGAATTTACGTTACTTTACTGTCACTCCAGTGGCACATTATAGAACAGCTAATCAACAGCCTGATGGACCATGGTCTCCTTATCCCGTCGTCGCTGACTGACTAATGACACTAACTGAACACAGTGGTGCCCACTGGTGACGCAAGCTTGCAATCAATATTGTCACGGCTTCACGGTGACCAATACTATAATCACAAAAACTTGACTGGCGCTCGCTGCCCTCAACGAGGTACCAAGTAACAAGGCGGTTAATCATAGAATGATAACCCCTATAAAAATCTTATGTTAACACTTGTCTCTCAGGACAATCAACAACAAAAGTTACTCTAATAGAATTTAAACAATTACGTTAACACACACGTGTCTCAACGACACTTAAATGGCAGCAATAACTCGTAAATCAATTAATTACATCAACTTGAAAGTCAAGCATTCGGTGAGTAATTCCCAATTAATTACTGAATACAACAGCCTATTAATTCAGACGAGTATTGACAAAGCCTACTGTCTCTCAACTGACAGTTTTCTTCCGGTCTTATTACAAGATTACCTTAACGAGGCTAGACTACTGTACCACACACAAGGTTACAACACACCGTGTAAACAACAACATCATCACCTGGTGAATTCACTAAGTGGCGGTTACTAATTATCTATAATTAGCTACGAGTGCTTAATCATTCTGTCCGCAGACAGGTCTGATCAGTCCAACGAATTACAGCAGCTTAATTACAGCGCAATTGACTCCGATCATAACAGACCGTCAACCCCTTACGTTAATCAATCAATTAACGACAGCTCGTTAAATCGTTAACACTACGTTAGTCTTCACTTGACAATTCCTCCACTGCGTGAACTTCACTGTGACTGTTGCCTTTACACGTCTCTACGTTAATCACAACAATGTTCAACGAACAAGTGACCTCGTTAAGTAAATCGTGACCCCCGGTGACGTTAACTGACATTAATTCTCACGGAATCCTTCTCAGTACATAACGCCTTCCACCAAGGACAAACTTGTCTACGGTTTACACACGGTACAACACAGTACATCACAGTACATCCCAGTACATCCTTGCCACTCACGGCAAAACTTGTAAATGACTTCCCCCAGTAAATTATCCACCTATAATTCACACTTTACCACAACACAACAGTAAAATTTATAACCAAGGAAAACCTCCCTGTTACCACTTTCACTGCTGAAAAAGGGAATCAAATTACAGGAATACATACGCGTCACATAGAGAAAAATAGCAGCAAATAACTCACTTTACTCTACCTCAGAATGTGTCACTAGGTGTCCTCACACACGTCAAAAATCACAGTTGGGCCCAATCTCAACTTGATGAAGGCAAACAGGGTAGACTCACACGTCTCCAATTCCCATTCACCTCACCAGGTGGTCACAGGGACAGAGGACAGACGGAACACTGGGGGCGAACCCAGCTTCAGAGTTTTATTACCCAAACGGAAACAGTGTACTTACATCAATCAGCGGGCCCGCAACACTCCCTTTCACTCATATACACCCGTCAACCTCACACTCCCACTGCTGCTGCTGGATGATGACGTAGGCGTCCTCACTTCCTACACGTGGTCAGGTGGAGCACAGGGTCCTAGACCACGGGGTTAGCTCCACACACAGAGACCAGGATGGCGCAGGCACACCAGCTTAGGCAGGCCAGGGTGCGCGCACAACAGCAGGGATGCGGCACCACGCCCTTCCACTTGACACAGTACCCCAGGATACGACGGTACACGGTACACGAGACCCGAGACGGAGTCCTTCACTGTTCTCTTTAGTAGTTCCTCAAAATTAGGAACTTTAAGGTTTCTCTCATAACACTGAAACCTTCTCTAGCACGTCTCACTGCAGTACCTTCAAGCACAGATACGATAGACGGCGGATGTCACTTTCGTAGCCCGATAATTAACGCCTCACTCAGTCCAGTTGCTCTAAGATGGCGTCCCACAACTACGCGTCTAGATGACAAGTTCACACGGTTCGGTACAAGCACCTTTCCGACTACTGGATCCTTACGCACGGCACACGGAAAGATAGCAAGATGATAGGCGTGACTTTAGTAACGTTGCAGGCGGTATTTCCCGATGCTTGGCCTAGCACAGAAAATTACGTCCTCTGACAGCAACGTTCTAGGTAAGAATGTCTTTTTCCCGCCAACACTACGCCTGGGGTACCATGCTGCACCCCTCAGCGTCTTGGCCAATCACGGTTCAGCATTCCCGAGGCCCAGGAGCCCTGGCCAATGGCGTACCTGCCCCATGACGCTACCCCCTCTCACACGAGGTGGACACGTGATAGGGGGGGTGGTCTACGGCCGTTAACCCCCCATACCTCCCTCTCTACACTTGACTTGTACAAAATTTCCCTGAAATCAACTCCCTCCTGTAATTTCCTTCACAGACCTGATACAGCGATCAGAATGACATCAATGGCTAGCAAATGTCCCGGGCTGTCCAACGACACCCAACACGACTGTGGAAAAGTTATATTCAGAAAGTTGAATCACGGTGCACATCACTGGTGCACTATGCAATTTCGTACTTAATTCAGTGCACGAGAGAGCAGGAAAAATATGTCCCCTGACACCTAAGATCTCAATTTAAGTCTATGGACTGGGATGTTTATATTTAAAGCTATGGGAATTATATATAAATCTACCCGAATTTCATATATGATGTTTTTTCCCAAAAACAAAAGCGTATCAACTACATCGTATCATTAAAAATTTTGCAGGAAAAGTCTACGGGAAGAACGTTTACATTGTAAACTTTCCTGTAAATCTACAGGAAGTTTACATATAAGATTATGGTAATTTCAAGCTTCATCTCACACTAAAATTTTAAATGCCAAGTCTTTATCATACCATTTAAAAAAATATAGGAAAAGTCTCTGGAAAGCTTACATTTAAGTCCATTCAAATTTATCTTGATAATAATGGGGAATACTATGCTCAATCTCGCCCACAAAATACTAAATTGTACCACCATAATTATACTGTCTAGCCTATTTACTGAGATCGTTGGGGCTGTCATTCCCAAAGTGAGCATATGAAGGCATAGACGACATTCGTCTCTTTCAAAACATTTTCTTTGGAGTTGGAAGAGTTCTTCATGAACAAGTGTGAGAGAGTGCTCTCTCAGCACAAAAACTTATTGATTGCATGACAAGCACGGGTGTTTGCAGTAGGCAACTCCGTTATTTGGAATCCAGAGTTGCCCGAGTTTGGGATCAAAGCACTTGCTCTATCGCCAGAAGTACAATGGGGTCAACAGTTGTGACTTGGGTCACCTGGGTCACCTATAATCGATAATGCAGGACTCTATTACCAGGAGTAGGATACGGCCCAACCAGTGGAGTAATTTTAGCTGTAGTATGATAGTGATGGGTAGAAACGATGACTCTCCTCACATAACCGTTGGTTGGCCTCACCACAAAACTCCCCAATCCCCTATGAAACAACATGACATTGTCTCACAAGCGGATGGCACCAGTCACCACCCTAAAACCAGCTACTCGTGCCGGAACCAATGGGAGAAGAGCCTAGTTTTGGCGCGAGGCTCTGACTGGCCCAGATGGACTGACGTCACGGCCTCTAGGCGCTTGACTAAGGTGGTGTGTGCCAGAATTTGGGTCATGACATTCAAGGAGACAGTATGCCACCTTCAGGAGCTCGAAGGAAGGTCTCTATTTGCCCTTGTCCTGAAGTATTGTTACCTTCGCACCAGTAATTATTCCTGGCACCGGATCTCTGGGATATTGCTGATGTCTAGAGGATTAGATTTCCATCACCAAGAAGGATTATCGACATTGCACGATGGTTCTGGAGACGCTGGGACCACGTGGGTTGTACCAAGGTCTGGCAGTGTTGAGATCCTATCAGTGGGTTAAGCAGTTTATGGAAAGACTGTGTATCACGTTGGCTTGTGTATAAAGCCTGTGTTGAGACTCACAGTCAGTGTACTCACCTATTTGTGCTTGCGGGGGTTGAGCTTTGGCTCTTTGGTCCCGCCTCTCAACTGTCAATCAACTGGTGTACAGATTCCTGAGCCTACTGGGCTCTATCATATATACATTTGAAACTGTGTATGGAGTCAGCTTCCACCACATCACTGCCTAATGCATTCCATCCGTTAACTACTCTGACACTGAAAAATTTCTTTCTAACATCCCTGTGGCTCATTTGGGTACTCAGTTTCCACCTGTTTCCTCTTGTTCGCGTACCACCAGTGTTGAATACTTTATCCTTGTTTACCCTGTCAATTCCCCTGAGGATTTTCGTAGACAGTGATCATGTCTCCCTTTACTCTTCTGTCTTCCAGTTTCTTAAGGTGCATTTACTCTTCTGTCTTCCAGTTTCTTAAGGTGCATTTCCCGCGGCTGTTCCTCGTAACTCAGGCCTCTTAGATCTGGGACTAGTCTAGTGGCATATTTCTGAAATTTTTCCAGCTTCGTCTTGTACTTGACGAGGTACAGGCTCCAGGCTGGTGCCGCATACCCCAGGATTGGTCTTATATATGTGGTATACAAGATTCTGAAAGATTCCTCACACAGGTTCCTGAAGGCTGTTCTGATCTTAGCCAGCCTCGCACATGCCGCAGACGTAATTCTTTTTATATGGGCTTCAGGAGACAGGTTTGGTGTGATATCAACTCCTAGATGTTTCTCTCTGTCCGTTTCATGAAGTACTTCATATTCTATTCTGTATCCGGTGTCTGGTCTCCTGCTTCCACCGCCTAGTTTCATTACTTTGCATTTACTCGAGTTGAACTTTAGCAGCCATTTGTTGGACCATTCATTGAGTCTGTCTAGGTCATCTTGTAGCCTCCTACTATCATCCTCTGTTTTAATCCTCCTCATAATTTTTGCATCATCAGCAAACATTTAGAGAAACGCGTCTATACCCTCTGGGAGATCACTTAAAAATATCAGAAACAGTATAGGTCCAAAGACTGACCCCTGCGGGACTTGTGACGTCTCGCCGACTTCACTCCTCACCGTGACTCGTTGTCTCCTGTTGCTTAGGTACTCCCTTATCCAATGGAGTACCTTCCCTTTCACTCCAGCCTGCATCTCCAGCTTTTTCACTAGCCTCTTGTGTGGTACTGTGAAAGGCTTTCTGGCAATCCAAAAATATGCAGTGTGCCCACCCCCTCTTTCTTGCCTGATCTTTGTTGCTTGGTCGTCAAATTCAGTTAACCCAGTGAGACAGGACTTATCCATCCCTGAACTCTTGTTGATGCTGTGTTACAAAATTCTTTCGCTCCAGATGTTCCACTAGCTTTCTTCGCACAATCTTCTCCATCAGCTTGCATGGTATGCTGATTACGGACACTGGCCTGTAGTTCAGTGCCTCCTCTCTATCCCCTTTCTTGTATATTGGGACTGCATTAGCTGCTTTCCAAATTTCTGGCAGTTCCCCCTGTTGCCAGTGATTTGTTATACACTATGGAGAGTGGCAGGTACAGTGCTTCTGCTCCTTCCTTTAGTATCCAAAGGGAGATTCCATCTGGGCCTATAGCCTTTGTCACATCTAACTCTTGTAAAAGCTTCCGTACTTCCCCACTGGTAATCTCAAACTCTTCTAGTGGTTCCTGGTTAACTATTCCTTCTCTTATCTCTGGAATTTCTCCTTGTTCTAAGGTGAAGACCTCCAGGAATTTCTTATTCAGTTCCTCACACACCTCCTTGTCGTTTGCAGTGAAATCTTCTGCTCCTATTCTTAATTTCAGTTCCTGTTCCTTTACTATTGTTTTTCTCCTGATGTGACTGTGCAGCAATTTAGGTTGAGTCTTTGCCTTGCTTGCGATGTCATTTTCGTATTGTCTTTCTGCCTCTCTTCTCATCCTGACATATTCATTCCTGGCACTCTGGTATCTTTTTCTGCTCTCCAGTATCCTGTTATTCCTATTATTCTCCATGCCCTTTTACTTTGCTGCTTAGCTAGCCTACATCTCGGATTAATCCATGATTTTCTCATCTTCCTCTCATTGTTTTCCTTTTGGAGTGGGACAAACTTGTTTTCTGCGTCCTTGCACTTTTGTGTGATGAAGTCCATCATGCCTTGGGCCGTCTTTCCCCTGAGCTATGTTTCCCATGCTATATCTGTTAGGAATTTTGGTATCTCCTCATAGTTTCCCTTTCGGAATACCAGCCATTTGTTTTCAGTACCCCTCCTCGAGATCAATAACCCTTCTTCAACCAGATACTCAAACACCAGTGCACTGTGGTCGCTCATTCCTACTGGGGCCTAGAAACCGATTTCCCTTATGTCGGAGTCGTTCAGAGTGAAGACTAGTTCGAGTCTCGCTGGTTCATCATTTCCTCTCATCCTAGTGGGTTCCCTGACATGTTGGCTTAGAAAGTTTCTTGTCAGCACCTCCATTAGTTTGGCTCTCCATGTATCCTCTCCTCCATGTGGTTCCTTGTTCTCCCAGTCTATCCCTTAGTGATTGAATTCCCCCCATGATGAGCAGTGTTGGTCTGATTGGAAGTGATGGTCTAGTCATATGTGGGACAATCAAGTGTGGAATATCTCAGGAGTGTGTGAGCTTTTGGGCTTACAGTGAACGTGGTATATATTTTTGCGGGTGTGGTGAAGGGGAGTAAGACTATCTTCCCTCACTCTCGCCTGATGCTTTGGGTGTGGGTGTGCGTGTGGGTGTGGGTGTGGGTGTATTTACAGGTCGCGCGCTCCACCAACAGAAAACGGAAGTTCCAAGAAGCAGTGTCTCTCGCCTCTTATCAATAGAAAACGGGATGATCAAAGAGTGATTCACTTATTCTTCATAGTAAACAGTGACTGTTGAGTAATTGTTGCAACTGGCGCTGGGGCTCTGTAGAGCTGTGATCATCTCTGTGATTAATCATCCCTACGTAGTGCAACCTCTATTATCGGGATTTTACATCGCCATTTCTCCAGTCGACCGGGTAGCTGAACACCATCAAGGATCAGCTGTAACTGAAGCGTGTAAGGTGTGATTGATTGTAAGTAGGAACACGGGAATTATTGTAGTTGTGCACATTCATAACTCGGTAATTATTAATTACCCAATCTCGGATTTATCGGAGTTGCTGGCAACGAGATCTCTGTGTCCAAATAGATTGTGAGTGTTAATCTGTCTGGTGACAGCACTTAACCTCCCTTGACCTGTCACTAGTGAGAGTGATTCGCTCACTGGCCGCCAGAGGGCCAGGACGTGCTCGTTTGACCTGCCAGTTGTCGCCTGGTGCTGAGTGGAGGCGGGTGTGGATTGTGGTGTGGTGCGCCCGCTGGCCGGAGGACCCGGCTGGTGGTATGGTGGTTGGTGGTGTGTCCCGCGTACGGCGGGTGGACACGGCGTGCCTTGACTTCTCAGGGGATGTGGACTGGGCGATTGTGGAAGTCGCTGTCGTCGATGTGCTTCAAGCGGATGTCCAGGATTTGATAGGGCTGGAAAAGCTTTCCCCTACGCGAGTGGCGATGACCTTCTGCAGGAGCTCGCTGTACAAGGAGTTTGTGGCGCGTTGGGCCGGCCACTCGGTTCCAGTCACCGACACGGCTGTGTCTGTGGCCGTTTCGGATCCCTGGGGGGCCGTGCAGTACGTGAGTGTGCATGGTGTACCGGTGACGTTCTCTGAGGATGAGCTGCGGGTTGTGTTTGGAAAATATGGAGAGGTGCAGTTTCATCGTTTCAACCATCTGCGTACAGGTCGGCTGAGCGGGCTGCGTACGGGCATTTGTACGCTAGGTATGAAGCTAACGTCACCGGTACCGTCTCGTCTTCTGTATCGTGGGCTCTCGCTCAGAGTATTCTATCAGGGACAGACTCGCACTTGTTTCCGGTGTGGTGCTGAGGGCCATGTGGCAGCAAGCTGTGATGCTCCTCGGGCTGAGGCTCCCTCCGTTTTCTTGGAGGGTGACTTCCTCCCTTTGGAGGCGGGGGGGGCTTCCTCATCGCTTTCTCGCCCTGGCGAGGTGCCTGGGGTGGTTCCTGCGGCGGGTTCAGCAAGTGCTCCCTCGGTCCCTGTTTGGTCGGGACATAGTACGTCTGCTTCCCCAGTGTGCTCTGTGGGAACGGGAGCTCCTACCTCGGGGGTTCCTCGTTCGGTGGTGGCGGAGGTGCATCCACGGCCGGAGGCTTCTGTGCGGTCCTCGGCTGCTGCTGTTGGTGTGGTGCCTGCTTCCCCTGCTGAAGATTGTCTGCTGCCCGGGGATGCTGGTGTGGTGGGGTGTGTGTCCTCCTCCCTGCCCTCTGACTCTGCGTCAACTCCCTCGTCGTCTACGAAGGTCGCCTTATCCGGTGGTTCGTCAGCTGCGATTGCCTCGGCGTCCGTGGTGGATGCCCCCTGTGAGCTGGAGTGTGCTCTCCCGCTTTCTGGACCTGCTCCTTCTGCTCCGGTCTCCGGGCGTGGTGGTAAGCTGTGGCCCCATGCTGTGGAGGTTGCTGCTGTGTGTGCCCGTGCTGCTTCGGCTTTGGGCCCGCCCGCGTCGGGTTCTTCTGGAGCACCCCTTGCTGGGGGTCGTTGTACCGACGATCAGCAGCCTCATGTGAAGCGCCGTCGTTCGGCTCAGGGTACGTCGCCTCGTCGGTTGTGGGCGGAGGGCGGTGTTGCGATGGAGGTTGCGGGCGAGGACATCGAGGAGGTTTCTTTTGTGGTGCCTCCAGTGACGGCAGCTGCGCCTCCTGATGGTGGCACCTCTGGGTGGGTGGCTCATCGCGGTGATCGGGACCTGGTGGTCGTGTTGTCTAAGAGTACCTGTCGGGGGTCTTCGGCCCTTGTTCCGGTTGGTGGGGGCTCTGCGGATCCGGCAGAGGGCTCGTCCGTGGGGCTGGGTACGGCGACTGGCGGTGTTCATTGTGATCGCCCTGAGGTCCAGGCTGAAGTGCGGCCTGTGTGTCGCGACGGGTTGGGGGTGTCCTGAGGTTGTTCCGATGGCGCCCTCTGTAGTTTGTGCGTCCTTGAATGTTCGGGGTTTGAATGCTCTTGGGGTCCAGTTGGGCCTGTTGGATGTTTTGCAGGAGCAACGTGTGGATGTGGCTCTCATACAGGAGCATAATGTGCATGATGTGTCTGTGTTGCAGTGTCTAAGCGTGCATTATCGTGTGGTGCTCAACTCGCCAAGGACGCCTTTCGGGGGGACCCTTATGTTATTCTCTCGTAAGGCCTCCTTCTCCGTGCTTCACACGGAGTTGGACGAGGATGGGCGGGTGTTGTTTGTGCGGGTGGAGTTTTTGGGGGTCGTGATTCCGTTTTTGACGGTGTACGCCCCCTCGGGTGCAGCGCGTCGTCGGGAGAGGGAGGAGTTTTTTCGGGTGGGGCTTCTTCCTTTCTTGCGCAATGATATGCGGGGCATGATTTTTGGAGGGGACTTCAATTGTGTGACGAGTGCGCGGGATTGTTGTAGCGCCCGTCCGCAGAATGTCTCGGGTGCGCTGCTGGAGGTGGTGCGTTCATGTGGTTTCCGGGACGCTGCCGTGCTCTTTGGTGGAGGGTTGTCGTTTACTTTTGCTGCACATGGGGTGCGTTCGCGCATCGATAGGGTGTATGTCAATGGTGGGGAATGTACGGTGTATGATTTTCGCACTGTCCCGGATGCATTCTCCGACCACAGTTTGGTGGTGGTCCGGGTTGGGGTACCCAGTCAGGTGCGGGTCGGTGCGGGGTGGTGGAAGCTAAACTGTGGGTTGTTGCGTTCTCCGCGTGTTTGTCGTCAGTTTCGGTGTTGGTGGGTCGGGATTCGAGCCCGGCGTTGTGAGTTTCTCTCTGTCTTGGAGTGGTGGGAGTGGTGTAAAGAGCAGTGTCGTTTGTTTTTTCGCGTGGTTGCTAAGCGCGAGGCTGCTGGGCGCTTTGGGTTGCTGCGGTTGTTGCAGGCGCAGCTGTCGAGGTTGTATGTACGGTACGATGCTGGTGTTGATTGTTTTGATAAGATTGTGGACTGCAAGGCGCGTATATGCGGGTTGCGGAGTGAGTGGGCGGAGGGTGTGCGTGTGAGGGCTCGTGTAAGTGAGAGGGTCGACGGGGAACGGATTTCTCCATTTCTTTTAAGTAAGGTACGGGCCGCGCGGGATTCTGTTCTTTTTACGGCCTTGCAACGGCCAGATGGGACGGTTGTTTCGGACACTAGTGGGGTGTTGCACTATGTTCGGCAGGAGTTGGCTGCGCTGTATGCAGAGGTGGCTGGGGACGCCGCACTTGCGGAGGATTTCTTGGGTCGGTGCCTTCCTGGGTTGTCGGTTGCGGAGTGTGCTGGTCTGGTGAAAGAGGTCTCCTTGGCAGAGCTGCTTGTGGTGGTGCGGTCGTTTCGTTCCGAGAAGGTGCCGGGTTCGGATGGTCTTCCTATTGAGTTCTATGTCGCCTTTTGGGATGTGTTGGGGGATGTTCTGCTGGAGGTGGTCCAGTCTTGTCTTCGGGAGTGTGTTCTGCCTATGTCTCAGTGCGTTGGGATTGTGCGGCTTCTCCCGAAGTCGGGCGATCTACGGTTATTCTCAAACTGGCGGCCCATTACTTTGTTGAATGTCGACTACAAGATCCTGTCTAAGGTCTTGGCTGGTCGGTGTCGCAGTGTTGTTGCGTCTGTTGTCTCTGTGGAGCAGTTTTGTGGTGTTCCAGGTAGTTCCTTGTTGCATTGCAATGCATTGTTTCGAGATGTGCTCCTGTACGTGTCCGACGCTCGCTTGTCGGCAGCGATGCTTTGTCTGGATTGGTCGAAGGCTTTCGACCGTGTGTCGCTCGATTTTGTGTTTCGCGTGTTGGGGAGGCTGGGATTTCCGCCCTTGTTTGTTCGTTGGGTGCGTATGTTGTACGCTCAATGTTGTAGTCGGGTCTGTGTAAATGGGTTTTTGAGTGATTCTTTCCCTGTGCGTCGCTCGGTGCGGCAGGGTTGTCCGCTTTCGATGCTCCTGTATATTGTCTTTCAGGAGCCGTTTTTTCGGGCGATCAAGGGATGCCCGTTGATCGTCCCCCCCCGTTTGCCGTCGGGTCTTCGGTTGTCTATCTGCGGTTATGCAGATGATACCGTCCTGTTCCTGGCCTCGGAGGGGTCGGTTGGGGCGGTCCAGGTTGTGGTTGAGAGGTTCGAGTTGGCCACTGGGGCGCAGGTGAATCGTGCGAAGTCCGGTCTTATGGGTCTTGGTGGGTGGTCCTCTCGCCTTGTGTGGGTGGGGTCATGGTTTCCGGTTGTCACTTCTATGCGGGTTTTGGGGCTTACCTGGTTCGCTTCCTTTGAGAGGTCCTTGGCTTGCAATTGGGATATGGTTTCCCGGAGTGTCGGTGTTGCGATTGGGTTGCTGGCTGTGCGCCCGTTGACGCTTTATCAGCGGGCGTTGCTTGTGAATTGCAAAGTTTTGTCCCGGGTCTGGTTCGTGGCTCGGGTTTTCCCCCTGGATCGTAAGCTGGCTTTCGGGTTGGAGCGCCAGGTTTATCGTTATGTGTGGTGTGGTCGTTACTACCCAATTCGCCGGTCGACGTTGGTGTTGGCTGTGCGGGAGGGTGGGGTGGGCATTCCTGATGTGTTCACGAGGGCTCGGGCGCTCTTTTGGGTCTCGTTGTGTCAGGGGTTTGAGTTGGGTGGGGGGCTCAATGGTTTGTGTGTTTATTATTGCTCTGTTAGGTTTAGCTATTTGGTGGATTTTGGTGTTTGTCGGGAGGCGGCGGTCTGTACCCCCCCAGTTTATTCTTGGGCGGTGGCAATTCTTCGGGAGGTATGCCGTTGTCCGGGGTTCCTGTCCTTGTCGGTCAAGGCGGTGTATCGGGTTTTGTTTCGTCGTGTTCCACCGCGGGTGGAGGGTTTGTTCCCATGTTGGGATTGGGGGGATGTGTGGGCGGCGCTGGGGGCTCGGTTTCTGGCTCCGCAACAGCGGGAATTGTTGTTTCGGCTCTTGCATTTGTCGTTGGCGACTAATGCACGGTTGTGCATGCTGGGTTTGCGTGCCTCTGATGCGTGTGTGCACTGTGGGCTCCCTGAGACGCAGTTGCATGTCTTTTATTTTTGCGGGCGGTTGCGGGGTTTGCTTGATTGGTTTCGGGACGTGTTAGTTGGAGTTTGTGGACCTGGGTGTCGGGGTGACCTTTTGAGATTTTTGTTTTTGTCCTTTCCGCGGAGGTCGCGCCGTGTTCGTAATACGCTTTGTCTTCTTGTCGCTGACTTTGTGTATTGTGTGTGGGTGGGTCGGAGGGAGGGTTATGGGGTTGCTAGGCTTTTGGGGTTTTTGAGGGGTCGTTTGCGGTTCACGTGGTGGTGGGTGCAGCGTGCGTTTCCGAGCGAGTTCCGTGGTTGGTTCACGGGTGGGTATGTGCGTGGGGTTGCTTTTGGGTGAGTGGTCTTCTGTTTTCATCCTAGATCCCCGGCCCTCCGGTGGGCCTCCTCGGGGGAGTTGTGCTGGGTGTGTGTGTGGTTGCTCCTGTGGTTGTGTGTTCGGTTTGGTGTGTGGGGTCGAGTGTGAGTGTGGGTTTGCTTCTATGTTGGCTCCTGCGTGGGCCATTGCTTGTACCTTGAGTGAGTTGCATGCGGCTTTTTGTTACTCATTTTGTTGGTTTGATTGTTGTTCTTCCTGGAAGTGTGATTGTTTAGGGTACATGTATCTCTGTGTTTCATTGTTCGCCCCGGATTCTTTCTTGGGGTTGTCATATAGTAGTGCCTGGGCCTTGGCCATGGTTTGTTTTTATGTTACTTATATGATTTGTGTGCGATGTGCTTATGTTTTGTGTTATTTCTGTACTTGTGTGCATTGTGTATTTATATGTGTGTCTGGTTTATTCTTTATATGTTGGTTGTGTCTTTCCATGTCCGTATGCGTCCGTTTGTTGTGTGTCTGTTTCTGTGTTTCTGTGTATTCGGACTTGTGTCCCTGGAGTTTCTGGGGTCTTATTATGTAATGTTCTCTTCTATGCCTGTTTATGATTATGTTTTTGTTGTTATATTCTGTTCTTAGGTTCATGTCATGTATATATTGTGCTATACTTTGTATATTTCTTTTATAAAAATAATAAAAAAATAAAAACTAGTGAGAGTGGCAGGTGACGTGTTGTGTGAGTGAACGATTTACTATAAACACATTTGAGTCCTAGACTGTTATCATCTTTTGCAGTGTATTGCATTGTTGTTTGATCATTAATGTCTGTGTGACACTGTTTATATCTCTTTACAGAGATCCAATATTTGAGTAAGTCATTGTGGTTAAAGTGATTATTTTGTCACTGTGACAAGTATTGATTCTCATTGTTGTGTGTTTATTGTGTGTGTATTGCTGGTGTCGGATTGTCTTGGGGAAATCCTTGTTATTGATTCATTAACGTATTTAGTATAGTCAGTGTCTATATTGATCGGTAGCTGTCAGTAGGACAGCGTATCAAGTTGTTAATTGATTGTTTCATCTCTGTGATAAACAATAAATAGCGTGAGTTAAGTGATTGTAAATTGTCTGAGTGACAGTGATTATCGAAACTGTTGGTGTTTACTTTACGTAAATTAATTGAACAGTTAATTGATAATTGTATATGATTGATGGTCGTCCGAGTGACGTGTTAACATAATTGATTTAATGTTTTTGTGACATTGTTGTTAAGCAATTTACTTTGTTGAATAAGTAGTAGTAATGTAAGTTGTTGAATAAATTGTTATTCTGTCTACACAGGTCTTTATGTCATTCCTTCATTCTGCAGCACTGCCCCCATTCATTACTTTACTTACAATTGTCCTGAACAGGCACATGAGCTAGTTCAGGCTCCAGCTTCTAATCCTAATCAATGAATCATACATTAGATGTGAGGACCTGTCCTCTACCTGCTCTATTCGCTGCCAGCGAGTTCCAAAGAGCACGACCCAGTGAGAGGCGGTCTTGTGATGCATTGTAGAGGGGAAGACTACCTTGGTCTTCATCCTTCTCCTGTACTACAGGATCTTTGGCGGTTGCTCTCGCTTATCTCCCACCTTTCTGATTACTCATTCGACGCATCTGACCTCCCTGCATAGAGTCTGGGTGTGTGGTTGCAGTCGACTCAAAAGGATATTCTCACATCTAGTATACCAATCTGGAGTTAAGGCACTTAACAGTAAATAAGCTCCAGTCATTGCCAGAGGGAGAAATCAGAAATCCCACAACAAGTTTGCTGTTCTCAATAACATATTTCTGAACGAAATACTGCCACTATATTTAAATTAATGGAAATATTAAATCAAATAATAATAACAATTATATTCAATATAATTACAATGTAAATAATGAGAATTAGATTAATAGTAATAATAATTAAATTAATAGTAATAATAAATAAAAATATTGAAAACAATATTAATTTTAAACAAATTAAATTTAAATTATAAAAATAATTAACACATATGTAAACCAATAACATAAACATTAATCAAGATCTTTATATAATGCTGGTTTTGTTTGTTGCCACAGATCACAACTGCTTCACCAAGCCTGGTACACACACCGTCAATTGTTACTTGATGATCTGCAATTGTACCCACGGTGAAGGGTCCTCGCTGCACCTAACCCAACAGTATAGAAGTAAGTCTCTATCGGCCTTGATGAAGGGTCCAGATGCACTTACAAACAATCAATTAAGAAAATATTGTAAAAGAGTGTATGTTTAGTACATATATAGTTGATTAGTTTACATAGGTTTACAGTGAGCTATTTATCTTAAAGAAAGTGTTAAAAACAATATTACATGAAACTCTGACAATGAGAATATAATTTAAAGGATTAATATAAACTAATCATTCAATGAGTTTATAAAAACATAATTTTCTCCCTCGGCAGTCTCCATGTATTTGATTCTAGCGCAAAGCTGGATCAAAATCACTCCCAACACACAGTTCGTGCAACATAGATCTGATTTCCACAGAACTCAACATTCCTGGCAGTAATCCGTCTCTTTATCACAGTTGTTCCTTCAAAATTACAATTATTCAACTTTCTGCTCTTCACTGGGTTCTCTCTGCTTTCACTGCTGACTAGTTG
>NC_091210.1:10791414-10810269 GCF_040958095.1 Procambarus clarkii | reverse complement strand
CCTTCTTAGTATGTTAAGATAAGCATCCTATTGCTTCGTAATTACAATTATTACTTAACCTATTATAGGTATAGGTTTAGTAATAATTGTAATTATGAAGCAATAAGATGCTTATCTTAACATACTAAGAAGGTTAGGTAAGGTCGGTGTTTTCTATGAAGCTTTTCAAGGTAAACTAAAATATTCACAATAAATTAGTATATCACATATGCACTTATTTAATAAGTCAATATTGACTATACACACACACACACACATACACACACACACACACACACACACACACACACACACACACACACACACACACACACACACACACACACACACACACACACACACACACACACACACACACACACACACACACACACACACACACACACACACACACACACACACACACTCACACACACTAGAAGTCCCAGAGATAACGGAGGGAGCATCAAACCAGACACCACTAGAGGAGTTTGTGATTACTAGTGGGGAGGTGAGGAAGCATCTAGCTGCTAGATATAGACGTGACGAAGGCTATAGGCCCGGATGGCATCTCACCATGGATCCTTCAGGAAGGAGCAGAGGCTCTGTGCATGCCACTCTCCATGGTGTGCAACAAGTCACTGGTAACAGGTGAACTGCCAAAAAATTGGAAGACGGCCAATATAGTCCCAATATACAATAAGAGTGATAGGCAGGAGGCACTAAACTAGAGACCAGTGTCCCTAACTTGCATACCATGCAAGACGAAAGAGAAGATTGTGCGTAAAAAGCTGGTGGAACATCTGGAGCGGAAGAACTTTGTAACACAACATCAGCATGGGTTCAGAGATGGCAAATTATGCCTAACAGATTTAATTGAGTTCTATGGCTGTTACCTAGCAGTAAATAGGTACCTGGGTGTTAGTCAGCTGTCACAGGCTGCTTCCTGGGGGTGGAGGCCTGGTCGAGGACCGGGCTGCGGGGACACTAAAGCCCCGAAATCATCTCAAGATAACCTCAAGAAGAAAGATGGCCAGGCAACAAAAATAAGGCAAGAGAGAGAGAGAGAGCTGGGCAGACTGCATATTTCTGGACTGCCAGAAAGCTTTTGACACAGTACCACATGAGAGACTAGTGCACAAAATGGAGATGCAGGCATGAGTGAAAGAGAAGGTACTCCACTGGAAAAGGGAGTTCCTAAGCCATAGGAAACAGTGAGTCACCGTGAGAGGTGAGGTCTCGGATTGGCGCAGAGTCACCAGTGGAGTTCCACAGGGATCAGTCCTTGGACCTATACCATTTCTGATATACGTAAATGATCTCCCAGAAAGAATTGACTCGTTCCTGTCGATGTTTGCTGGCAATGCAAAACTTATTAGGAGGATCAAGACAGAGGAGGATAGTATGAGGCTACAAGATGACCTAGGGGGCCAGTCACTGGATACCGAACGGGAGATGAAGTCCTTCACGAAACGGACAAAGAGAAAGATCTAGGAGTTAATATCACACTAAACCTGTCTCCTGCAGCCCACATCAAAAGAATAACATCAGCGGCATCAGCGGCCTATGCGAGGCTGGCTAACATCAGAACTGCTTTCAGAAACCTGTGTAAGGAATCCTTCAGATCCTTGTATACTTCATATGTAAGGCCAATCCTGGAGTATGCAGCCCCAGCATGGAGTCCGTATCTAGTCAAGCACAAGACGAAGCTGGAAAAAGTTCAGATGGTATGCCACTAGGTTAGTCCCAGAACTAAGAGGGATGAGTTATAAGGACAGACTACGTGAACTGCACCTCACGTCGTAGGAAGACAGAAGAGCTAGGGGAGACATGATTACCACATACAAAATTCTCAGTGGAATTGACAGGGTAGACAAGGATGAATTATTTAACATGGGTGGTACACGCACAAGGGGACACTAGTGGAAGCCGAGTACCCAATGAGCCACAGAGACATTAGAAAGAACTAAAGAAATTACAGAAAGGACTTTTACAGTGTCAGAGTAGTTAATAAATGGAATGCACTAGGTGGAGGTTGACTCCATACACAGGTTCAAATGAAGATATAACAGAGCCCAGTAAGCTCTGGAATCTGTACATCAGTTGATTGACGGTTGAGAAGCGGGACCAAAGAGCAAAAGCTCAACCCCCGCAACCACAACTAGGTGAGTACACACTCACTGGTAATCACTGGCAACAGGGGAACTGCCAAAAATTTAGAAGACGACTAATGAAGTCCCGATATACAAGACGAGGGATAGACAGGAGGCACTGCATAGCTTGCAAGCTGATGGAGAAGATTGTGCGAAAAATGTTAGTGGAACATCTGGAGCGTGTAACACAGAATAAACATGGGTTCAGGGATGGCAAATCCTACCTCAAAGGATTAATTGAATTCTACGACCAGGCAACAAAAATCAAGCAAGAAAGAAATGGGTGGGCAGACATCATATGTTTGAATTTCCAGAAAGCCTTTCATACAGTACCACACAAGAAGCTAGTGAAAAAGCTGGAGATGCAGGCAGGAGTGAAAAGGAAGGTACTCCATTGGATAATGGAGTACTAAAGCAACAGATGACATCGAGTCACCGTGAGGGGTGAGGTCTCAGATTGGTGAGACGTCACCAGTGGAATCCTGCAGGGTTTAATCCTTGGACCCATACTGTAAATGATATATGTTAATGATCTCCCAGAGGGAATAGAATCTTTCCTCACATTGTTTGCCGATGATGCAAAAATTAAGAGGAGGATTAAAACGGAGGATGATAGTAGGAGGCTACAAGATGACCTAGACAGACTGAATGAATGGTCCAACAAATGGCTACTAAAGTTCAACCTGAGTAAATAATGTAGGGTAATGAAACTAGGCGGTGGAAACAGGAGACCAGACACAGAATACAGAATAGGAGATGAAGTACTTCATGAAATGGACAGAGGGAAAGATCTAGGAGTTGATATCACACCAAACCTGTCTCCTGATGACCACATAAAAAGAATTACATCTGCGGTATACATGTGGCTGGCTAACAACAGAACTGCCTTCAGGAATCTGTGTAAGGAATCACTCAGAACCTTGTATGCAGCATATGTAAGACCAATCCTGAAGTATGCGGCCCCAGCATGGAGCCCGTACCTTGTCGAGCACAAGACGAAGCAGGAAAAAGTTCAGAGGTATACCACTAGGCTAGGCTAGTCCCAGAACTAAGAGGCATGAGTTACGAGGAAATGAAATATACCTCACGACACTGGAAGACAGAAGAGTAAGGAGAGACATGATCACTACTTACAAAATTTTCAGAGAAATTGACAGGGTTGATAAGGACAAACTGTTTAACACGGGTGGTACGCGAACAAGGGGACACAAGTGGAATTGACAGTACCCAAATGAGCCACAGAGACGTCAGAAAGAACTTTTACAGTGTCAGAGTATTTAACAGGTGTAATGCATAAGGCAGTGATGTGGTGGAGGCTGACTTCATACACAGTTTCAAATGTAGATGTAATAGAGCCCAGTAGACTCAGGAATCTGTACTTCAGTTGATTGACGGTTTAGGGGCGGGACCAAAGCGCCAAAAATCAACCTAAGCAAACACAACTAGGTGAGTACAACTAAGTGAGGTGAGAACACACACACACATTCTCCGCGCCGGCGAGAAACAAAAATGGGCAGAGTTTCTTTTACCCTGATGCTCTGTTACCTAGCTGTAAATAGGTACCTGGGAGTTATACAACTGTTACGGGCTGCTTCTTGGGTACTCACCTAGTTGTGTTTGCGGGGGTTGAGCTCTGGCTCTTTGGTCCCGCCTCTCAACTGTCAATCAACTGGTGTACAGATTTCTGAGCCTATTGGGCTCTATCATATCTACATTTGAAACTGTGTATGGAGTCAGCCTCCACCACAACACTATTTAATGCATTCCATTTGTTAACTACCCTGAAACTGAAAACATTCTTTCTATCATCTCTGTGGTTCATCTGGGTATTAAGTTTCCACCTGTGTTCCCTTGTTCGTGTTCCACCCGCGCTAAAGAGTTTGTCTTTGTCCACCCTGTCAATTCCCCTGAGAATTTTGTAGGTGGTTATCATGTCTCCCCTTACTCCTGTTTTCGAGGGTTATGAGGTTCAGCTCCCTTAGCCTTTCCTCGTAACTCATTCTTCTCAGTTCCGGGACCAGTCTGGTGGCATACCTCTGAATCTTCTCTAACTTCATATTGTGTTTAGCTAGGTATGGAATCCAGGCTGGAGCTGCATACTCCAGGATTGGTCTTACATAAGTGGTATACTGGGTCCTGAACGATTCCTTAAACAAGTTTCTGAAGGCAGTTCTTATATTGGCCAGTGTGTGTGTGTGTGTGTGTGTGTGTGTGTGTGTGTGTGTGTGTGTGTGTGTGTGTGTGTGTGTGTGTGTGTGTGTGTGTGTGTGTGTGTGTGTGTGTGTGTGTGTGTGTGTGTGTACTCACCTAATTGTGCTTGCGGGGGTTGAGCTCTGGCTCTTTGGTCCCGCCTCTCAACCGTCAATCAACTGGTGTACAGATTCCTGAGCCTATTGGGCTCTATCATATCTACATTTGAAACTGTGTATGGAGTCAGCCTCCACCACATCACTTCCTAATGCATTCCATTTACTAACTACTCTGACACTGAAAAAGTTCTTTCTAACGTCTCTGTGGCTCATTTGGGTACTCAGCTTCCACCTGTGTCCCCTTGTTCGCATCCCACCAGTGTTGAATAGTTCATCCTTGTTTACCCGGTCGATTCCCCTGAGGATTTTGTAGGTTGTGATCATGTCCCCCCTTACTCTTCTGTCTTCCAGTGTCGTAAGGTGCATTTCCCGCAGCCTTTCCTCATAACTCATGCCTCTTAGTTCTGGGACTAGTCTAGTAGCATACCTTTGGACTTTTTCCAGCTTCGTCTTGTGCTTGACAAGGTACGGGCTCCATGCTGGGGCCGCATACTCCAGGATTGGTCTTACATATGTGGTGTACAAGATTCTGAATGATTCCTTACACAGGTTCCTGAACGCCGTTCTGATGTTAGCCAGCCTCGCGTATGCCGAAGACGTTATTCTCTTTATGTGGGCTTCAGGAGACAGGTTTGGTGTGATATCAACTCCTAGATCTTTCTCTCTGTCTGTTTCATTAAGTACTTCATCTCCTATTCTGTATCCTGTGCCTGGTCTCCTGTTTCCACTGCCTAGTTTCATTACTTTGCATTTACTCGGGTTGAACTTCAACAGCCATTTGTTGGACCATTCACTCAGTCTATCCAGGTCATCTTGTAGCCTCCTACTATCATCCTCTGTTTCAATCCTCCTCATAATTTTTGCATCGTCGGCAAACATTGAGAGGAACGAATCTATACCCTCTGGGAGATCATTTACATATACCAGAAACAGTATAGGTCCAAGGACTGACCCCTGCGGGACTCCACTTGTGACGTCTTGCCAATCTGAGACCTCACCCCTCACACAGACTCGTTGTCTCCTGTTGCTTAGGTACTCCTCTATCCACCGGAGTACCTTCCCTCTCAATCCAGCCTGCATCTCCAACTTTCGCACTAGCCTCTTGTGTGGCACTGTATCAAAGGCTTTCTGACAATCCAAAAATATGCAGTCTGCCCACCCTTCTCTTTCTTGCCTTATTTTTGTTGCCTGGTCGTAGAATTCAAGTAACCCTGTGATGCAGGACCTGCCATCCCTGAACCCATGTTGATGCTGTGTTACAAAGTTCCTTCGCTCCAGATGCTCCACTAGTTTTTTTTCGCACAATCTTCTCCATCAGCTTGCATGGTATGCAGGTTAGGGACACTGGCCTGTAGTTCAGTGCCTCCTGTCTATCCCCTTTCTTGTATATCGGGACTACGTTAGCTGCTTTCCAAATATCTGGCAGTTCCCCTGTTGCCAGTGATTTGTTATACACTATGGAGAGTGGTAGGCTCAGTTCTCTTGCTCCTTCCTTTAGAACCCAAGGGGAGATTCCATCTGGGCCTATAGCCTTCGTCACGTCCAACTCTAGTAAACACTTCCTTACTTCCCCACTGGTAATCTCAAACTCTTCCAGTGGTTCCTGGTTAGCTATTCCCTCACTTACCTCTGGAATCTGTGTGTGTGTGTGTGTGTGTGTGTGTGTGTGTGTGTGTGTGTGTGTGTGTGTGTGTGTGTGTGTGTGTGTGTGTGAAATAAAATAACAAAATAAAATAAAATTAGTTAGTAGTTAGTAACGGTGATTTATTGACAGTTGAGAGGCAGGCCGGAAGAGCAGAACTCAACCTCCGCAAGCACAACTATGTGAATACAACTAGGCGAATACACACATACAGTGTAAGGAATCTGTCAGAATCACGTATGAAAAGACAAACCGTGATTATGCGACCCCAGCATGGATCCGTACCTGGTCAACACAAGACCAAATTGGAAAAAATTCAATAGGTATGCAACTATGCTAATCCCAGAACTAAGAGGCATGAGTTACGAGATAAATCTGCGTGAAATGCGCTTCACGTCGCTGGAAGAAAGAAGAGCTTGGGGAGACATGATCACCACATACAAAATTTGCAGAAGAATTGTATGCCCCCGCCCCTCACCCCAGTATCCTTTGAGACCCTGTTATTCACCTCACAAATTTTCACACCCATGGAACAGCTTCCCCCATCAGCAGAACACTCACCAAGTAGGAGATTTGAGAAGGGACAGAAGAAAGTGAGCCTCAAGGCAATATACACTAACATAGATGGAATTACAAATAAAGCAAATGAACTTGGAGAATGGATACTTGAAGAAAACCCAGACATAATAGCACTCACAGAAAGAAAGCTAACGAAAACAATATCAAATGAAGTGTTCCCACAGCACTATTATATTATGAGGAAAGAGAGAGAAGGAAGAGGCAGTGGTGGTGGTGTAGCTCTGCTGGTAAGAAAAGACTGAGATTTTGAGGAGATGGGTATTCAAGGCTGTGAAGGTTACAGTGACTACATAACAGGTACCATAACAACTGGAGGACAAAAAATTACAGTCGTAGTCATATATAATCCACCACCAAATGACAGAAGACACAGACAGGAATATGATAGAAACAACATGGCCACCATTAACATAATAGAGAGAGCAGCTTCTGTTACCAACAGGAATGGATCTGGACTACTAATTATGGGAAACTTCAACCATGGGAAGATAGATTGGGAGAACAGATCCGCATGGAGGACCAGAAACATGGAGAGCTAAGCTGCTGGACGTGGCAACAAGACACTTTCTAAGCCAGCACATCAAGGAACCAACAAGAATGAGAGGAGAAGATGAACCAGCAATGCTTGATCTGATATTTACCCTAAATGAGTGGGATATAAGGGAAGTTAAGATGGAAGCACCCTTGGGAATGACTGACCTCAGTGTATTAAACTTTGAGTACCTGGTAGAGCTAGGAATTATCTCACTCAAAACAGAACTAGGAAACAAAAGGGTGGCATAAAGAAAGCGGAACTATGAGGAGATGAGAAGTTTCCTAAGGGTAATACCTAGGGACACAAACCTCAGAGCTGAGTCTGTACACGATATGATGGACTATGTCACCCAAAAGTGTCAGGAGGCAGTAAACAGGTTCATCCCAGCCCAAAGGGAAAAATCCGAGAAGAATTCATGGTATAATTGGGCATGTATGGAAGCAAAGGGACTGAACAAAAGGGCGTGGAGGAACTTCCGGAATAACAGAACACCAGAAAGCAGAGAGAGAGAGATACCAGAGAACCAGAAATGAGTATGTTAGGGTGAGAAGAGAAGCAGAAAAAATTATGAAAATGGTATAGCAAAGTAAAGACCGAACCAAAGCTACTCAACAGTCACATCAGGAGGAAAACAACAGTGAAAGAACAGGTACTGAAACTTAGAACAGGCGATGACAGGTATACAGAGAATGACAAAGAGGTGTGTGAAGAACTCAACAAGAGGTTCCAGGAGGTCTTCACAATAGAATATAGTGAGGTCATTGTCCTAGGAGAAAGGTAAGTAAACCAGGCGGCCATGGAAGGGTTCGAAATTATGAGAGAGGAGGTCAAGAGAAACCTGCTGGATCTGGATGTTAGAAAGGCTCCTGGTCCAGATGGGATCTCACCATGGGTACTGAAAGAGTGTGCAGAGGCACTTTGCTTGCCACTCTCCATAGTGTATAGTAGGTCATTGGAGATGGCACACCTACCAGAAATATGGAAGACAGCAAATGTGGTCCCAATATACAAAAAAGGGCGACAGGCAAGAGGCACTGAACTACAGGCCAGTGTCCTTTACTTGTATACCATGCAAGGTGATAGAGAAGATCATGAGAAAAAACCTAGTAACACATCTGGAGAGAAGGGACGTCGTAACAAATCGCCAACATGGGTTCAGGGAGGGTAAATCTTGCCTGACTGGCTTAATAGAATTCTACGACCAGGTGACAAAGATTAGGCAAGAAAGAGAAGGCTGGGCAGACTGTATTTTCTTGGATTGTCGGAAAGCCTTTGACACAGTACCGCATAAGAGGCTGGTACATAAGCTGGAGAGACAGGCAGGTGTAGCTGGTAAGGTGCTCCAGTGCCTAAGCAATAGAAATCAGAGAGTTACGGTGAGGGGTGAGACCTCCGATTGGCGTGAAGTCACCAGTGTAGTCCCACAGGGCTCTGTAATCGGTCTTATCTTGTTTCTGATATATGTAAATCATCTCCCGGAGGGTATCGATTCATTTCTCTCAATGTTTACTAACGATTCCAAAATTATGAGAAGGATTAAGACAGAGGAGGATTGCTTGATGCTTCAAGAAGACCTAGACAAGCTGAAGGAATGGTCAAACAAATTGTTGTTAGAGTTTAACCCATGCAAATGTAATGTAATGAAGATAGGTGTAGGGAGCAGGAGGCCAGATACTAGGTATCATCTGGGAGATGAAATTCTTCAAGAGTCAGAGAGAGGAAAAAGACTTGGAGGTTGACATCACGCCAGACCTGTCTCCTGCAGCCGATGTCAAGAGAATAACATCAGCGGCATATACCAGGCTGGCCAAGATAAGAACGACATTCAGAAACTTGTGTAAGTAATCATTTAGAACTTTGTATACCACATATGTCAGGCCAATCCTGGAGTATGCAGCCCCAGTAGGGTGTTCATATCTAGTGAAGGACAAGACTAAACTGGAAAAGGTTCAAAGGTTTGCCACCACACTAGTACCCGAGCTGAGAGGTATGAGCTACGAGGAGAGAATACGGGAATGAAACTACACTTCGATGGAAGACAGAAGAGATAAGGGGGACATGATCACCACATTCAAGATTCTCAAGGGAATTGATAGGGTAGATAAAGACACGCTATTTAACACAAGGGGCACACGCACTAGAGGACACAGTTGGAAACTGAGTGCCCAAATGAGCCACAGAGATATTAGAAAGAACTTTTTTAGTGTCAGAGTGGTTGACAAATGGAATGCATTAGGAAGTGATGTGATGGAGGCGGTCTCCATACACAGTTTCAAGCGTAGGTATGATAAAGTCCATTAAGCTCAGGAACCTATACATCTGTTCATTGACGGTTGAGAGGCGGGACCAAAGAGCCGGAGCTCAAACCCCGCAAGCACAATTAGGTGAGTACACACACACACACACACACACACACACACACACACACACACACACACACACACACATGAAGCTGCTTGCTATAGCTGTCTAACTCTCAGGTACATATAGACTGTTAGGTAACAGGGTCATCAGGATGAAAGAAACTATGCCCATTTGTTTCCATTATCGCCAGGGATCGATCCCCGGTTCCTAGGATTACGAGCCCCGAGTGTTGTTGACTTAGCCAAAGGCCCCCTACACAGGTGTTTTTGCACGTACGTGTGTGCATGAGTGCGGGCTTGCGGGCGTGTGTTCGTGTGTGTGTGTGTTTGCCTGCGTGTTTTGTAAAATAGTTGAAACTTACCTTATATAAAAAAAACTATTTAGCACCTGTGAGAGGGATGCAGCTTCATTTTCTAAGGACTGATCTTACCATCAGAGTGTTGTCGGACCCCTTAATATAGTGGTTAAGGCATCATGTACACCAGTTGCAGGGTGCTCCTAGCAGTATGGGTTTGAGTCACTTCTAGGATGTGAGTTTTCAGTTGTATATATGCCTGGGGACCATTCAGGCTTGTTCGCATTTGTATTCCTCACGTGTACCCAAAAGAATAAGATGATTTGATAAAATACCATGCCCAAGATTACGATCAGAGTGATGGCTGGATAATGGGGAATTAGACTCAGCCACCATCATCTTTTGTCCGGTCGAGATGGTCGAGTGGATAAGGTGTCCTGTACACACCAGTTGCATTGTGCTCCTGGCAGTATGGGTTCGAGTCATTTCTGGGGTGTGCATTTTCAGTTGCATATAGTCCTGGGGACCATTGAAGCTTGTTCTCATTTCTGTTCCTCAAGTGTGCCCCAAAGAATGAGGTGATTTGATAAAATGCCATGCCCAAGATTACCATCCGAGTGTCGGCAAGGAAGTGGTTCAAATAGCTTCGGCTGTCACTCCCTTTTGTCCGGTCGTGATGGTCAAGCGGATTAAGGCGTCCTGTAGATACCAGTTGCGTTGCTCCTGGCAGTATGGGTTCGAGTCACTTCTGGGGTGTGAGTTTCCAGTCACATATAGTCCTGGGGACCTAGGTCAGTCAGAGCTTGAACAGCAACTCGTTCTCGCACTTGCTTATAATCAATATCCTGCTTATGAAAAGTGCATATGTGACATACTAATTTATTGTGAATATTTGAGTTTACCTTGAAAAGCTGAATAGAAAACCACGACCTAACCTAACCTTCTTAGTATGTTAACATATTATAATTAGTACTGAACCTATACCTATATTGATATTACAGTTTTATAAAAAAATAATAAAACAAAACTAAAATATTTAAATAAATTGTAAAGTAATTCAGGATATTGTCAAATTGTGTATAAAATCTCTATTGTTTAATAAAACTGAGAGAATAAGTTAGTGCCTTGAAAAATATATGGCTTTGAATATGTCACATATGTACTTATTTATAAGCGATATAGTGACTATAAGCAATAAGTCATATATGTGCTGTCTTGTGCGAGAGCAGGTTGCAACCAGACATGGGAAGGTCAGTGTGGGCTTTGTGGTCAACTGGGAGCAACATCTCTCCTTCTGGAGCCGGGTAGACCATCGAGGCCGGGCTGTATATTTTAAGGTATCTGTGTCTGGGTTTTTAGTACAGTGTAGAATCCACATTAATTGTTGTAGTTAAATACCAATTGCTTCAGTTAGGAAAATATTCACTTCGGAAGTGTTTCGACAGGGTTTTATATAATTTTATTTTTATGAATAATCTTGGGGTTAATAAATCGTTTATAGAATTTATGATGTTTAATAGAATTTCCCCCAACGTGTATTTTGTACTTCCTGTTGATGGTCTCAAGCCCTATGCTTGAGACTAAGCATCCTCTGCAAGCTTGCAAGCATTTATTTAATACCTAAGAAACTCCTTTTTACTTTAATTTAATTTCCACACTTAACGTAAATCTAATCCCTCCTTTTACGATAACTGTGGATCCATTTTCGGGGGTTTATATCTAATTGACGGTATCCTGCTTCACCGTCAGTTTGAGGGAATTACTCAGTGGGTTAGCAGGTGGTGGCGGTGCAATTCAGAGTTTGCAGTGTAACATAGAAGGGTACAGTATCCGCTAGTCCTGACATCTAAACAGTCAAACGTTTGGAGGTGAACCGAAGGTTACACAGTAGAACTCTGGTTTCTGTATACATTAAATTAATAACGACCACCATTCAACTAGTAAGTAGAGGTTAAAGGCGGACCCCCGTTACAGTCATCTTCCTTATCAGTCTCGTCAGCCGTCATGTTAGCTAACTTCATTTGGTCTAAATGTTCATTTAGACCAAATGAAGTTAGACTCCTGTTAATAAATTCTTTAGTTTGTACTTGTTACCTTTGACAAGCTCTATTACTTTATATGGACCCAAAAATTTCTTAGTTAGCTTGTACATAGGGCTAGACCTGTGTTGGTTAAATACCATTACTTCAGATCCGACAGTTATGTTACTGGACTTAGCTCGTGCATTCCTTGCTCGAGAGTACTTGGCTGTTGCCTTGGACAATTGTTCTCGTATTTTCTTGAAGACTAGTGGCATTTGACTAAGCTTTACTTGACCAAAACCATCTATATTATACAGAGGAGTAGGGGGATACATTAGCCATTTCATTAGGAAGGATCTTATCTGTACCATAAAGAACAGCATAAGGAGTGTCACCTGTACAAGCATTAATTGAAGAATTTAGGCACACTGAGTTAAAGGTATGATCTCATCCCAATTATTGTTATCAGAATTTAACTTGACTCTCAAGGCATCTAAAATTTTCCTGTTAGTACGCTCTGCTAACCCATTACTTTCTGGATGATATGGCAAAATACTCCATTTTTTAATGTTATATAAATCACACAAGAGAGTTTAGATACTATTACTGAACTCTGGACCATTATCTGAAATAATTACTTTACGCATACTATATCTACAAATTATTTGATCATGGAATGCACTGGCTATTGTTTCTGCCATTTGATTGGATTGGAACTAGTTTGCTATACTATGAAAAAATTATTAACCATTACAAGCAAGTGTTTGTTTCCATTTTCTGTTTCCACAAAATTTGTCAACTACTCTATTGAAACTCTTTCCCAAGGAGCTTTAGTCGCTGGGTACACATGAATTGGGTTAGGTCCCACTACATGTTCCTTGTGCTGTCAGCAGGTTAAATATCTGTCAACATAAAGAGCAATCTCCTTAGCCATTTTGGGCCAAAAATACTAAAAGTGACCTTGCTGGAGTGTACAATCATTTCCTGGATGTGCACGTGCAGGAGCATCATGGATAATCTTTAACATAGTTGGTACTAATACAGCTGGAACAATTAACTGACAACACTTCCTCGGGGCTGTCCCTAAATTTACTACTCTACATAGTAAATTGTCTAACATCACTAACTCTTTCAATGGTACTGGAGGTTTGTGAATCGGGCGAGTATCTTGCTTGTCAAAAACCTAATGGCGGGTGCCTACATGGGATCTTGTCTCAGTTCCGTCTAGACTACTGTACCATCTAACGCAGGTAATTTAACTGAATTGCAGCTACGTGTCGAGAAAATGCATCAGCTACAACATTTTGCTTTCCTGGAATATAACCAAATGGTGGACTAAACTCTTGAATTGTGAGCAAATATCTTGCAAACTTTCCAACAGGGTACTTATTCTTGAACAAAGGAATTAATGGTTGGTGATCTGTAAGAACATGAACTGGGTAATTATAAATTGAATCCCCAAAATGTTCAAGAGCCCATACAACTGCTCAATCTTCACATTCTGCGGCACTATAATTTTTCTTTTCTTTAGATAACGTACGGCTTACATAAACTATTGCGTGATCTCTGTGACCTTCTGTTTGAAGTAATGCAGCACCTAAGCATATGTTATTAGCATCTGTGACCAGCGTAAAAGGTTTAGAAAACTCTGGATACCTAAGGACAGGTGATGAGATCAATGCTGCTTTGAGTTTTTTGAATGCCTGCCCTTGGACATCTCCCCAAACAAAGGGCTCATCATTTCTTTGCAACTTTTAAAGTGGAGCAGCTATAATAGAGAATACAGCAATAAATGAACAATAAAGTCCTACAAGTCCTGTGAACTGTCTCACAGCTTCTGCAGTATGAGGCATTGGAAAATCACAGGCAGCAATAACTTTTTATTCATTCATTGTAATGCTTGAAGGTGTGACTGTATGACCTAGGAAATTATTCTTTTCCTTTAAAAATGAGCACTTTGAGAGTTTTATTTGTAAAATTGCTTCTGCAAGCCTTGCAAATACTTTCTCAAGGTTCTTGAAGTGAGTCTGAACATCTTGTGGAATAATTATGAGATCAAGGTACACTAGAAGAGTACTTCCTATCAATCTATCAAATAGATTTGTCATGAGCCTTGAAAAGGTTATTGGACTATGCCGCAAACGAAATGACATGCTTTTGAAATAAAAATTATCACTGGGAGTACTAAAGGCTGTCAACTGCTTACTGTCCTCATCAAGTGGGATTTGCCAGAATCTCTGCAACAAATCTAACATTGAGAATACTTTGTTTCAACCTATACTTTGCAACAAATCATTTAACACTGGGAGTGGGAAACGATCAGGTATAGTTACTCTGTTAAGCTTCTGATAATCGATTACAGGTCTCCATGTTCCATCTCGCTTTCGTATAAGAAACAATGGAGCATTCCATGGCGAATTACTCGACTCAATTATATTACTCTGTAACATTTCCTCTATGAGTCTATTACCTTTTCTCTCTGAGAATAGGGTAGACAGTATGCAGGAACATAAATAGGCATAGTTCTTTGTTCAAGGGGGATTTTATGTGTAATAAGAGGAGTGAGACCTAACTTTTCTCTTGGTAGAGCTACAACGCCTCTATTTTTAGTCAAAATTTCCAAAAGTTAAACTAAGGAGTCAGGGAAATCAGTAGGACTGAGGTGTTGCACTTGTACCTCTTGCTGAGATCCATGTTCTCCTGGTGTGAGTGTACACACAGTATGTTCCATGGAGACATCGTCCACCACTCGTACCGGTAACAAATAATGGGCAAAATCTACACCATGGGTGCCAGACTGGAGATAGATGTCCGCATTACTAGTGTTTGCAACATACAATGTAACTCTGCCATCCTGCATCAACAAACGTACCAATCTCTTTACACATTTCACTTTCTTCAATGACATCCGATAATGACAATGACAGCAGTCTTCCTCCATATGACATGTCTCTAATATGCAGGATTAACTTTGTCATCCTACGCTGGACGCGCTTTAATAAATTTATATCCGTTCTATAGTACGGCGACCATAATTGAACTGCATAATCTAAATGGGGCCTAACCAGCACAGTGTCAGTAGCTGTGGAACCTCTGACTTCAGAGATGGAAGCTGCTAGGCGAGCATGACAACAAGAATCCGTCAGGGCGTCCCCCTCCAGGAAGTCTCGATACTCACTATCCTGAATAACTGCACAACTACAATGCTTCAGTCGAGTGCTAGTTTTCTTGGGTATTATTCTGTGACAAGGATCTGACAAACCTATGCTAGCAAGTCGGGTGTCGACAAAATTAACGTAATCTGATTGAAGGTTGAACTCATGGGCATGTCGATACATGCTACACAAGGGAATGGCGTGGTCTTTGATACTAATGTTCCAACTATGAGGAAACAAAGCAAAATTTATTTCATCAGTCATGGTGTACAAACATAAGAGAATGTCACCAGGAAAATGGATAAATGTCAACAACTTAGCATGTTAAAGACAGTGTGATATCTTTTAACTTGAGTAGGTTAATTATCCCCAGAACTTTTACTGTATTTCCTGAAACACCCTTTATAAAAGGTATGGGTGACTTTTTTATTGGAACAGGGTGCTTACTTGCAATATCTCTAAGAGCCGAAGGCTTGACAATATTAATTTTTGCACCTGAGTCAATGAAAACTATTAAAATTCTACTATGTACAATGGCTGATACGAGAGGACCATCACTTGAGACTGGACTAATTACTACTTGTGACTTATGTTGCCTAGGAAGTCTGTGTTTCATCTGGATCAAATTCACTGTGGTTCCATCAACATCCACAACTGGTTGAGAGTCAGTATCTTCCTCTGTCAAGTGTCCATATATCTATTTAGGGTAGCTACTGAGTACACAGGGAGGGCACTAGGACTGGATAACTTGAATTTGTTAACGAATGCCTTCGAGGGACTCCCGATGACATGGACTCAACATTCTGAGCTCCAGCATTCTGTGACCGAGTATTATAATTTGACATATTCTTATAGCTGGCCTGGGTGTTGTATGTTCGCGAGTTCTGATAATGATGAATGAATGAATTAATTAAATACAGGACAAGATACCCTCCGGGTGAGCTTTGAAGTGGGTATAGTTGGAGAGTAGCCTGGTGAGAGGAAATGTCGAAGTTGGAGAGACAGAGCCAGTGGCTAAACCCAGCTGCATGGCGGAAAAATGAGGCTCTTAAACACCAGGCTGGCTGAGGCTAGGAGGCAGGGTCTCGAGTCAGGGTCGGCGAAGCGAGGACTGCTTTTCTCTTGAGATGTGGAGTCTTCTTCCTTCTAAGAAGCTGAAGTCTTCGTTCTTCTGTGAAGCTGGAGTCTTCATTCTTCTGTAGTCTGTCTGCTACTTCGGTCTGCTTCGAAGCTTGCAGGGATTCCACCACTCATAAACGAGCAAAATTAGGTCTCCCATCCCCCTATAGAGTGGAAAGAAGGCTACTACCTTCAATAGGTCTCAGCTCTGCACCTTTGTGCTGCTATGCCTTTTTCTTCTTTCTTCTTTTTTCTGTTTGTTCAGGCTTCGTGAAGTCATTTGATGTTTATTTCTGTATTCGGCGTAGTCGTTGGGGAAAAGTTCGGCTGCCAGTGTGAATTAATCTCATGCTGCGAAGATTACTTCGTTGTCAATCACGGACTTCACAGTAGTTCCTGGAATACGCTGCACGTATTCTTCATACCTCGTGTTATATATACCGCTGATGCCCCGTCTGAATGCAGGAGATCGATATGTAGTGTTGCCACGTTGCTGATACAATTTAATTACTGCTGGAGAATCAATAACCGCTGAGACTGGGGGTGGTGAGTGTGTTTTAATGTCGACAGAGGCAGTAGAGTCGTTATCAGAAGACAGGTTGAGGTCTGTTTGCAGAGGTAAAGTAGGAACCGTAGCTATAACAGGTTGCAGAGGGTGGGCGTCAGCAGACAGGAGGTCTGACAGTGCAGCTGGAGAGATGGTGATGTCAGAGGCTGAAGTAGTAGCGGTGGCAGTGGCTGGAACCTGTGGTTGTGAAGAGTTCCTCAGGAACATTAAATGCTGAGAGACCATTGACAGCATATAGGATGTTTAAAATTCGTGCGAATTCCTTGCAGTTCGGTCCTGCCATCATTTCAACCAGGCTGATGAGTCTGAAGATGGTACTATGATCGACGTTGGGGGACGGCAACTGGTGTGGTGAAGGCTGCTTTGTTGATTGACCAGAAAGAGGTTGTGACTGTTGCGGCTGATTTGAAGATCAGTTGGAAGACAGAGAGTGTGGCCCCCATTGACTTGCAGGCTGTGCAGAAGCTCCGCCCCAACCTGGAAGCTCAGGGAAGTTGGCGGCCTGCACGTTGAATGTTGATGGTGCACGGCGAGTGGTGTTGGCCTGCCTGACTTCGGACATCATCTGAATTTCTGCACATCTTCGGGGGCACTCAACAGTGACGGCAGTGTAGTCACCATGGCAGAGACGGCATCGAAGGAAGTTGTTGGTGATTCTTTTGAAGTGGTGATTCTCAGCACACTAACTGCACTGTTGGGCTGAAGACGAACACTTTTTCGTGAATTGCTCGTAGCTATAGCACTTATAGCATTGTCGAAGCTGGTCGTAGTGTTCCTGCTGATCTGTCGGGGAGTGCAAGCTATGCCACAGCACCGGAAGCTGTTAGTAGTAGCAAAGGTAGCTTCCCCAGGCGATGTGAAGGTGACCTTCATTGAGGAGAGGTGGCTGTCCTGCACAGGAATGAACTGTACAGTGACAGCAGTCAAGGAAGGGTTCTGTGCATTTATGCTTGTAGCGACGTCGGTGGTAACGTTTTCTGAGAGTAGGGAGCTAACTCTCCGGACAAACACCGTCCTGGCTGCGAGGTAATGTCGTGGTGGGGTGAAGATCATTTGCGCCTCCTTAAGAGCAGTAAGGTTTTTGGGGTCAAATAGACCCTGGACGGCTGCGTCACTGCTGAACAGCAGTTGAGGGCCTTCATCATCGACGACTACGTCCAGTGGTGCAACACTGGTTTTTATGTTGATCAAGTCAGAGATCTCTGACCGGGTAAGGGTCCGGTCCTCTCGAAATCGTACCTTGATCTGGTTGATCATGGTAGCTCTTGTCGTTGCTGCCCAATGTTTATCCACCCGGTAGTACTGGGTGCAAGAGAGTCTTGTCTAGAGGGTTGCACTTTCCTTAAGAGGCCTCCCGTCTCTTACCAGTATAATGCACCGGATCAGCGTGGGGTCTGACCTAGGGCAAAGCGCTCTGATGATGATGATGTTCATCCAAGACATTCTGATAATGTTTTGGATGCTGTGCGCCTCGCTAAGACTGACCGTGAGAGCTACGAGGTAGGGGATGTTCTTTGCCGAGCTCTACACTATGCAGTGTGGTGACCAACTTGTTTATGATAATTGCAATATGGAAGCCTAGAGTTATTAGACTGACGAGGAGACCGAGGGAATTGTCTAGGGGATGATGATCTAAGAGGGGACCAAAAGACCCTTGTGAGGTGGTTAGTCTTACCATAATGCCAACATAAGGGAGTGGATGGTTGTGGGCTATGGCGTCTCGGCAACTAATGGGGAGGAGAATTTCACTGCGGGCTTCGACCATTGGTGCAGTTCTGCAACCAAGAGTTTGTGGGAGGATGCTAAGAGCTTGTTACTACATTCACAGTATCAGAGGATGGCAACAGTTGAGCACTTTGGGGAGCCAACTTGTCTGCTGCATTATTTAAGGTTTCAAACACATGCCCAATTTCGTGTTGAGATCCAAAATTTTGTTGTTTTCGGATAGGTTTAGTATGCTCTGGGGCAAAATGCATTAAAATTCCAAATGCTATCATTTTAGCTATTGCTACTGGGGTCAGTAATTTGTTATTATCCACCCATGATGAACTAACAATAGCAGTCACTAAGGCATACAAATAGTGATCTAGACAGCTACAAAATGAATTAAATGATTCATCAGGCTGCATGGTGGCA
>NC_091210.1:10771414-10786414 GCF_040958095.1 Procambarus clarkii | reverse complement strand
CCAGCAGAACACTCACCAAGGAGGCGATTTGAGAAGGGACAGGAGAAAGTGAGCCTCAAAGCAATGTACACTAACATTGATGGAATTACAAATAAAGCAAATGAGCTTGGAGAACGGGTACTAGAGGAAAACCCAGACATAATAGCCCTCACAGAAACAAAGCTAACGAAAACCATAACAAACTGCAGTTGTTCTCACAGGACTATTATGTTATGAGGAAAGATGAGAGAAGGAAGAGGGGGAGGGGGGGGGGGGTTGTAGCTCTGCTGGTAAGAAAAGGCTGGGATTTTGAGGAGATGGTTATTCAGGGCTGTGAAGGTTTCAGTGACTACATAAACACGTATCATAACAATGGAGGGAAAACAATTATAGTCGTAGCCATATATAATCCACCACCAAATGACAGACGACCTAGACAGGAATATTATAAAAATAACATGGCCACCATTAACATAATAGAAAGAGCAGCTTCTGTTGCTAGCAGGAATGGATCTGGACTACTAATTATGGGAGACTTTCAAACCATGGGAAGAACGATTGGGAGAAACAGAGACCCGCATGGAGGACCAGAAACATGGAGAGCTAAGCTGCAGGACGTGGCAACAAGAAACTTTCTAAGCCAGCACATCAAAGAACCAACAAGAATGAGAGGAGAACATGAACCAGCAATGCTTGATTTGATATTTACCCTAAATGAGTGGGATATAAGGGAAGGTAAGATGGAAGCGCCCTTGGGAATGAGTGACCCACAGTGTATTGAACTTTGAGTACCTGGTAGAGCTAGGACTTAACTCTCCCAAAAAAGAACTAAGAATCAAAAGGCTGGCATACCGAAAGGGGAATTATGAACAGATGAGAAGTTTCCTCAGTGAAATACCTTGGGACACAGACCTCAGAGATAAGTCTGTACAGGATATGATGGACTATGTTATCCACAAGTGTCAGGAAGCAGTAAACAGGTTCATTCCGGCCCAAAGGAAAAAATCCGAGAAGCAACAGAAGAATCCATGGTATAATAGGGCATGTATGGAAGCAAAGAAACTGAACAAAAGGGCGTGGAGGAACTTCCGGAATAACAGAACACCAGAAAGCAGAGAAGAGATATACCAGAGAACCAGGAATGAGTACGTCAGGGTGAGAAGAGAAGCAGAGAAACGTTTTGAAAAATGATATAGCAAACAAAGCCAAGACTGAACCAAAGCTACTCCACAGTCACATCAGAAGGAAAACAACAGTGAAAGAACAGGTAGTGAAACTTCGAACAGGCCGAGGACAGGTATACAGAGAATGACAGAGAGGTGTGTGTAGAACTCAACAAGAGGTTCCAGGAGGTCGTCACAATAGAACAAGGTGAGGTCACTGTGCTAGGAGAAAGGGAGGTAAACCAGGCGGCCTTGGAAGAGTTCGAAATTACAAGAGAGGAGGTCAAGAGACACCTTGCTGGATCTGGATGTTAGAAATGGCTGTTGGTCCAGATGGGATCTCACCATGGATACTGAAAGAGTGTGCAGAGGCACTTTGCTTGCCACTCTCCATAGTGTATAGTCATTGGAGAGGGGAGACCTACCAGAATATGGAAGACGGCGAATGTAGGTCCCAATATACAAAAAGGGCGACAGGGAAGAGGCACTGAACTACAGGCCAGTGTCCTTGACTTGTATACCATGCAAGGTGATGGAGAAGATCGTGAGAAAAAAACTGGTACTACAACTGGAGAGAAGGGACTTCGTGACAAATCGCCAACATCGGTTCAGGGAGGGTAAATCTTGCCTTCCAGGCTTGATAGAATTCTATGATCAGGTGACAAAGATTAAGCAAGAAAGAGAGGGTTGGGTGGACTGTATTTTCTTGGATTGTCGGAAAGCCTTTGACTCAGTACCGCATAAAAGGCTGGTACAAAAGTTGGAGAGACAGGCAGGTGTAGCTGGTAAAGGCGCTCCAGTGGATAAGGGAGTACCTAAGCAATAGGAAGCAGAGAATTACAGTGAGGGTGAGACCTCCGATTGGCGTGAAGTCACCACTGGAGTCCCACAGGGCTCTGTACTTGGTCCTATCTGGTTTCTGATATATGTAAATGATCTCCTGGAGGGTATCGATTCATTTCTCTCAATGTTTGCAGACGATGCTAAAATTTTGAGAAGGACTAAAACAGAAGAGGACTGTTTGAGGCTTCAAGAAGACCTAGACAAGCTGAAGGAATGGTCGAACAAATGGTTGTTAGAGTTTAACCCAACCAAATGTAATGTAATGAAGATAGGTGTAGGGAGCAGGAGGCCAGATATAAGGTATCATCTGGGAGAGGAAATTCTTCAGGAGTCAGAGAAAGAAAAAGACTTGGGGGTTGATATCACGCCAGACCTGTCTCCTGCAGCACATATCAAGAGGATAACATCAGCGGCATATGCCAGGCTGGCCAACATACGAACGGCATTCAGAAACTTGTGTAAAGAATCATTCAGAACTTTATGTACCACATATGTCAGGCCAATCCTGGAGTATGCAGCCCCAGCATGGATGCCATTTCTAGTCAAGGATAAGACTAAACTGGAAAAGGTTCAAAGGTTTGCCACCAGACTAGTACCCGAGCTGAGAGGTATGAGCTACGAGGAGAGACTACGGGAATTAAACCTCACTTCGCTGGAAGACAGAAGAGTTAGGGGGGACATGATCACCACATTCAAGATTCTAAAGGGAATTGATAGGGTAGATAAAGACAGGCTATTTAACACAAGGGCACACGCACTAGGGGACACAAGTGGAAACTGAGTGCCCAAATGAGCCACAGAGATATTAGAAAGAACTTTTTAGTGTCAGAGTGGTTGACAAATGGAATGCATTAGGAAGTGATGTGGTGGAGGCTGACTCCATACACAGTTTCAAGTGTAGATATGATAGAGCCCGATAGGCTCAGGAATCTGTACACCTGTTGATTGACGGTTGAGA
This sequence comes from Procambarus clarkii, assembly GCF_040958095.1. Taxonomy (NCBI): domain Eukaryota; kingdom Metazoa; phylum Arthropoda; class Malacostraca; order Decapoda; family Cambaridae; genus Procambarus; species Procambarus clarkii. The sequence goes on along the minus strand of NC_091210.1, from coordinate 10,783,471 downwards.
GGCGGGACCAAAGAGCCAGAGCTCAACCCCGCAAACACAACTAGGTGAGTACAACTAGGTGAGTACACACTCATGCTCCAAAGAAACACACAAACACTCACCACATATACAAACATACCAACACAGACAAAAACACAACAAACACACTCTACACATTCAAACATACCAAACACACACCCAAAAACACCAAACACACAGACAAACACATCAAATACACATACACAAAAACAAACGCACAAAAACACCAAAGACACAAATATACCAAACACAAACGCACAAACACAAACACAGACAAACACGCCAACCACACAAAAACATTCCAAGTACACATTCATACTAAACACACACACAAACACGTCAAATATGCACACAAAATGACCAAACACTTACAAACACACCAAACACAAACAAATCCATCAAACACACACAAAATCACATCAAACACAAACGCACATAATGAACACATACCAATCACAAAAACACACATACACACACACACACATATTGACATTGTTGTTGATTGACAGTTGAGAGGCGGGACCAAAAGAGCCAGAGCTCAACCCCCGCAAGCACAACTTGGTAATTACAGCTAGATAAGTACACACATAAACAAACCAAACAACACAAAACACATACAAAACATACACACTTACAAAACATATAAGCACAATCCATACACACACACACACACACTCAGTCTTGTGTCAGCTTTGATCGTGAGCAGACGTGTAGGGTCAGCGGTCGCGTTAACCGAGGGAACAATAGGGTTCAAGGGAGCGGGTGTACTGTGCAGTGAGAATCGGGACAGTGTAAATTGAACAGTGGCATTGTTATGCAACACATTGATCACATCTCGTGGTGAATTATCTTAGTGAATTATCCTAGAGTGCTTGTGGGGGGCTGGCACTCCCCCCCCCCCACCACACCCACTCACACTTGGACTATTCTTGCTCTCTCTCTCTTGACAAGGGCAAAATGGCAGGTGGACGCAACAGGGACACAGGGAACAGCCAAATTGATCAAACGAGGGACATGTTAACCCAAGTTCTGGAGGAATTCAGGAAGGAGATGCAACAAATGAGGATTACAATTAACAACCTGCAAAGTGAGCTGACATCAGCAAGGGAAGAGATCAAATCCCTCACAGAAAAAAATAAAGAGACCGAGCATCAGATTATCATCCAAAGGGAAGGTGGGAATGTTACATTGGAAGGAAATGCCTCTGTACCTGAAACATTTGCAGACATACTGAAAAAGAGCTCAGAAGCAATGGACACAATGAGGAGGTAGCGATGCAAGCAGCCACCTCACAGGAAGCAGCAAGGTGCACCACTCAGCTGCTGGAGAGAAAAAGATCAGTGGTAGTTGTAGGCATCAAAGAACAGGAAGGATCCAACAGGCAAGAATGGAATAGCAAGGATAGAGAGGCAGTACAGGGGCTACTGAAGGGGTTACAGATGGAAGGGGCTGAACGAAACATTGAGTATTTTTCAGGTTGGGCTGGTACAACAAGGACAGAAACCGACTTGTAAAGGTTGTGTTTACAAACGAAACCACGAAGGAGGATATTCTCAAAGGAAGAGTCGGCTGCAGCATGTGGAGGGATACAAGAAAGTATTCCTGCAGAGGGACAGGACGAAGGAGGAGAGAGCCAGGGCAGCAGAGGCAAGGAGGGAGAAGCAAACCAGGAAATCACAGCCCCTAACACAACAGTCCTAGAGACAAGAGGCGAACCCAAAACCGGCATCCCAGCAACACCAGAGGGGAGGGCAACCCCACCATCCCCCTCTGCATAGAAACCCTTCCTTCTCCTCACCCTACCTGCCCCACCCAATCCTCCCTACCCCCCCCACCCCATTCTTACCCTGTCATCCCTTCCCCATTCCCATCATGTCCCCCCTCCCACCTTTCCCCCCTTGTCCCCCCCCCCTTCATCCCATACCCTCCCTATCCCTCCTCCCCCATCACCCCGTATCCTCCATGTCCCCCCTATCTCCTTAACCACACCCTACCTGTCCCCCCTTCCATGAAACCCCCACCCCTCACCCCAAACTCCCCTGAAACCCTGCAAACCACCTCACAGATCATCTCACCCACTGAAAAGCTTCCCACACCAGCAGAATGCTCGCCAAGAAAGGGACAAGAAAATGAACTGAAGAAAGTGAGCTTCAAGGCAATGTACACTAACATAGATGGAATTACAAATAAAACAAGTGAACTCGGAGAATGGGCACTAGAAGAAAACCCAGACATAATAGCACTCACAGAAACAAAGCTAACAAACACCATAACAAACGCAGTGTTTCCACAGGGATACTATGTAGTGAGGAAAGAGAGAAGGGAGAGGAGGAGGTGGTGTAGCTTTGCTACTAAGAGAAGGTTGGAGTTTCGAAGAGATGGTAATTCAGAACTGTGAAGGTTTCAGTGACTACATTTCAGGCACCATAGCAACTGGAGGACAGAAAATTATAATAGTAGTCATATATAACCCCCCCACCGAATGTCAGACCCAGACAGGAATATGATAGAAACAACTTGGCCACCATATAATAGAGAGAGCAGCTTCTGTGGCTAGCAGCAACGGATCCAGGCTACTAATCATGAGAGACTTCAACCATGGAAAGATAGATTGGGGGAACAGAGACCCACATGGAGGCCCAGACACATGGAGAGCTAAGGTGCTGGATGTGGCAACAAGAAACCTTCTAAGTCAACACGTCAAGGGACCGACAAGAACGAGAGGAGGGGATGAACCAGCCTTGCTTGATCTGATATTTACCCTAAATGAGTCGGATATAAGGGAAGTTAAGTTGGAAGCCCCCTTGGGAATGATTGATCATAGTGTATTGAGCTTTGAGTACCTGGTTGAGCTAGGAATTATCACCCCCAAAAAAGAACTGGGAAACAAAGGGCTGGCGTACCGAAAGGGAAACTATGAGGAGATGAATAAATTCCTATGGGATATACATTGGGACACAGAACTCGGAACCAAGTCCGTACAAGACATGATGGACTATGTCACCCAAAAATGTCAGGAGGCTGTAAGCAGGTTTGTCCCAGCCCAACAGGAAAAAACAGAGAAGCAAAGGAAGAATCCGTGGTTTAATAGGGAGTGTATGAAAGCAAAGGAGCTGAACAAAAGGGCATGGAGGAACTTCCGTAATAACAGAACACCAGAAAGTAGAGAGAGATACCAGAGAACCAGGAACGAGTATGTTAGTGTGAGAAGAGCAGCTGAGAAAAGGTATGAAAATGATAGCTAATAAAGCCAAGACCGAACCAAAGCTACTACACAGTCACATCAGGCGGAAGACAACAGTGAAGGAACAGGTGATGAAACTTAGGGTGGGCGAGGACAGGTACACAGAGAAAGACAAAGAGGTGTGTGAAGAACTCAACAAAAGGTTCCAGGAGGTCTTTACAATAGAACAGCGAAAAGTCACGGCGCTAGGAGAGGTGGCAGCAAACCAGGTGACCTTGGAAAGGTTCGAAATTACAAGAGATGAGGTCAAGAAGCACCTATTGGAGCTGGATGTGAGAAAAGCTGTTGGGCCGGATGGAATCTCACCATGGGTATTGAAAGAGTGTGCAGGAGCACTTTGCTTGCAACTCTCCATAGTGTATAGTAGGTCACTGGAAACGGGAGATCTACCAGAAGTGTGGAAGACTGCTAATGTAGTACCAATATTTAAAAAGGTTGACAGACAAGAGGCACTGAACTACAGGCCAGTGTCCTTAACTTGTATACCATGCAAGGTGATGGAGAAGATTGTGAGAAAAAACCTAGTAACACATCTGGAGAGAAGAGACTTCGTGACAACCCATCAACATGGGTTCAGGGAGGGTAAATCTTGCCTTACAGGCTTGATAGAATTCTATGATCAGGTGACAAAGATTAAGCAAGAAAGAGAAGGATGGGCGGACTGCATTTTTTTGGACTGTCGGAAAGCCTTTGGCACAGTACCCCATAAAAGGTTGATGCATAAGCTAGAGAAACAGGCAGGAGTAACTGGTAGGGCGCTCCAGTGGATAAGGGAGTACCTAAGCAATAGGAAGCAAAGAGTTATAGTGAGGGGTGAGACCTCAGAATGGCGTGAAGTCACCAGTGGAGTCCCACAGGGCTTTGCTTGAACCTATCCTGTTTCTGATATACGTAAATGATCTCCCAGAGGGTATAGACTCATTCCTCTCAATGTTTGCTGACGACGCCAAAATTAAGAAAGGATTAAGACAGAGGAGGACAGCTTGAGGCTTCAAGAAGACCTGGACAAGCTGCAGGAATGGTCGAACAAATGGATGTTAGAGTTTAACCCAAGCAAATGTAATGTAATGAAGATCACAGTCTCAGATTTAACAGTCTCCGTGGTGTAGTGGTAAGACACTCGCCTGGCGTTCCGCGAGCGCTATGTCATGGGTTCGTATCCTGGCCGGGGAGGATTTACTGGGCGATATTCCTTAACTGTTGCCTCTGTTTAACGCAACAGTAAAATGTGTACTTGGATGAAAAAACGATTCTTCGCGGCAGGGATCGTATTCCAGGGACCTGCCCGAAACGCTACGCGTACTAGTGGCGTACAAGAATGTAACAACTCTTGTATATATCTCAAAAAAAAAAAAAAAAGGGTAGGAAGCATGAGACCAGATACAAGGTATCACTTGGGAGATGAAATACTTCAAGAGTCAGAGAGAGAGAAAGACCTGGGGGTTGATATCACGCCAGACCTGTCCCCTGAAGCTCATATCAAGAGGATAACATCAGCAGCATATGCCAGGTTGGCTAACATAAGAACGGCCTTTAGAAACTTGTGTAAGGAATCTTTCAGAACATTATATACCACATATGTCAGACCAATCTGGAGTATGCGGCTCCAGCATGGAGTCCATATCTAGTCAAGCATAAAACTAAACTGGAAAAGGTTCAAAGGTTTGCCACCAGACTAGTACCCGAGCTGAGAGGTATGAGCTACGAGGAGAGACTACGGGAATTGAACCTCACTTCGTTGGAAGACAGAAGAGTTAGGGGGGACATGATCACCAAATTCAAGATTCTCAAGGGAATCGACAGGGTTGATAGAGACAGGCTATTTAACACAAGGGGCACACGCACTAGACACAGGTGGAAACTGAGTGCCCAAATGAGCCACAGAGATATTAGAAAGAACTTTTTTAGTGTCAGAGTGGTTGACAAATGGAATGCATTAGGAAGCAATGTGGTGGAGGCTGACTCCATACACAGTTTCAAGTGTAGATATGATAGAGCCCAATAGGCTCAGGAACCTGTACACCTGTTGATTGACGGTTGAGAGGCGGGACCAAAGAGCCAGAGCTCATCCCCCGCAAGCACAACTAGGTGAGTACACACACACACACACACACATACAGACACACAGAGCCTGTGTGTGTGTGTGCGCTAAGACAGCTAAGCTGCTGGAAGTGGTAACAAGAAACTTTCTAAGTCAACACGTCAAGGACCGACAAGAATGAGAGGAGGGGATGAACCAGCCTTGCTTGATCTGATATTTACCCTAAATGAGTCGGATATAAGGGAAGTTAAGTTGGAAGCCCCCTTGGGAATGAGTGATCATAGTGTATTGAGCTTTGAGTACCTGGTTGAGCTAGGAATTATCACCCCAATAAAAGAACTGGGAAACAAAGGTCGGGCGTACCGAAAGGGAAACTATGAGGAGATGAAAAAATTCTTAAGGGATATACCATGGGACACAGAATTCAGCACCAAGTCCGTACAAGACATGATGGACTGACTATGCCTAAAGTGTCAGGAGGTTGTAAGCAGGTTTATCCCAGCCCGACAGGGAAAACCGAGAAGCAAAAGAGGAGTCTGTGGTTTAATAGGGAATGCATGAAAGCAAGGGAGTTGAACAAAAGGGCATGAAGGAACTTCCGTAATAACTGAACACCAGAAAGTAGAGAGAGATACCAGAGAACCAGGAACGAGTATGTTAGTGTGAGAAGAACAGCTGAGAAAAGGTATGAAAATGATGTGGCTAATAAAGCCAAGACCGAACCAAAGCTACTACACAGTCACTCAGGAGGAAGACAACAGTGAAAGAACAGGTGATGAAACTTAGGATGGGTGAGGACAGGTACACAGAGAATGACAAAAAGGTGTGTGAAGAACTCAACAAAAGGTTCCAGGAAGTCTTTACAATAGAACAAGGAGAGGTCACGGCACTAGGAGAGGTGGCAGCAAACCAGGCGACCTTGGAAAGGTTCGAAATTACAAGAGATGTGGTCAAGAAGCACCTATTTGAGCTGGATTTGAGAAAAGCTGTTGGGCCGGACGGAATCTCACAATGGGTATTTAATGAGTGTGCAGGAACACTTTGTTTGCCACTCTTTATAGTGTATAGTAGGTAAATGGAAACGGGAGACCTACCAGAAATATGGAAGACGGCTAATGTAGTCTCAGTATTCAAAAAGGGTGACAGACATGAGGCAATGAACTACAGGCCAGTGTTCTTAACTTGTATACCATGCAAGGTGATGGAGAAGATTGTGAGAAAAAACCTAGTAACACATCTGGAGAGAAGAGACTTCGTGACAACCCATCAACATGGGTTCAGGAAGGGTAAATCTTGCCTTACAGGCTTGATAGAATTCTACGATCAGGTGACAAAGATTAAGCAAGGAAGAGAAGGATGGGCAGACTGCATTTTTTTGGACTGTCGGAAAACCTTTGGCACAGTACCCTATAAAAGGCTGATGCATAAGCAGGAGAAACAGGCATGAGTAACTGGCAGGGCGCTCCAGTGGATAACGGAGTACCTAAGCAATAGGAAGCAGAGAGTTACAATGAGGGGTGAGACTTCAGATTGGCATGAAGTCACCAGTGGGGTCCCACAGGGCTCTGTACTCGGTCCTATCCTGTTTCTGATATACGTAAATGGTCTCCCAGAGGGTAGAGACTCATTCCTCTCAATGTTTGCCGACGACGCCAAAATTATGAGAAAGGATTAAGACAGAGGAGACAGGAGACCAGATACAAGGTATCATTTGGGAGATGAGTTACTTCAAGAGTCAGAGAGAGAGAAAGACCTGGGGGGAGGGGGTTGATATCATGCCAGATCTGTCCCCTGAAGCTCATATCATGAGGATAACATCAGCGCATATGCCAGGTTGGCTAACATAAGAACGGCCTTTAGAAACTTGTGTAAGGAATCTTTCAGAACATTATATACACATATGTCAGACCAATCCTGGAGTATGCGGCTCCAGCATGGAGTCCATATCTAGTCAAGCATAAGACTAAACTGGAAAAGGTTCAAAGGTTTGCCACCAGACTAGTACCCGAGCTGAGAGGTATGAGCTACGAGGAGAGACTACGGGAATTAAACCTCACTTTGTTGGAAGACAGAAGAGTTAGGGGGGACATGATCACCACCTTGCCTTGAGGTTACCTTGAGGTGCTTCCGGGGCTTAGCGTCCCCGCGGCCCGGTCGTCGACCAGGCCTCCTGGTTGCCAGACTGATCAACCAGGCTGTTGGACGCGGCTGCTCACAGCCTGACGTATGAGTCACAGCCTGGTTGATCAGGTATCCTTTGGAGGTGCTTATCCAGTTCTCTCTTGAACACTGTGAGGGGTCGGCCAGTTATGCCCCTTATGTGTAGTGGAAGCGTGTTGAACAGTCTCGGGTCTCTGATGTTGATAGAGTTCTCTCTCAGAGTACCTGTTGCACCTCTTTTTTTCAACGGGGTATTCTGCACATCCTGCCATGTCTTCTGGTCTCATGTGATGTTATTTCTGTGTGCAGCTTTGGGACCAGCCCCTCTAACATTTTCCACGTGTAAATTATTATGTACCTCTCCCGCCTGCGCTCAAGGGAGTACAGTTTTAGGCTCTTTAGTCGGTCCCAATAGTTTAGATGTTTTACTGAGTGGATTCTAGCAGTAAAGAATCTCTGCACGCTCTCCAGGTCAGCAATTCCTCCAGCTTTGAAAGGTGCTGTTATTGTGCATCAGTACTCCACTCTAGAGAGCACAAGCGTTTTGAAAAGTATCATCATCGGTATATCATCTCTAGTGTGAAAAGTTCTTGTTATCCAACCTGTCATTTTTCTTGCAGTTGTGACGGCTACTTTATTGTGTTCTTTAAAGGTAAGGTCTTCCGACATGAGTACACCCAGATCCTTTACATTGCCTTTTCGTTCTATGTTATGATTTGCCTGAGTTTTGTACGTGGTTTCCGTTTTTATATTTTAATTTTTCCATAGCGCATGAGCTGGAACTTATCTTCGTTAAACACCATATTATTTTCTGTAGCCCATAGAAAGACCTGATCTACATCTGACTGGAGGTTCGCCGTGTCCTCTATGTTGCCTACTCTCATGAAGATCCTAGTGTCATCTGCAAAGGATGATACAGTGCTATAGGTTGTGTTCTTGTCTATGTCCGATATGAGGATGAGAAAAAGTACTGGAGCAAGCACAGTACCCTGGGGGACTGAGCTCTTCACGGTTGATGAGCTGGATTTTATTTTGTTGATTATTACACATTGGGTTCTGTTGGTCAGGAAATTGTAGATCCATCTGCCTATTTTTCCGGTAATTCCCTTTGAACGCATTTTATGTGCAATAACACCATGGTCACATTTATCAAAAGCTTTTGCAAAATCTGTGTAAATTACATCAGCGTTTTGTTTGTCTTCCATAGCATCTAATTCCATTTCATAGTGGTCCAGCAACTGCGACAGGCAAGAGCGCCCTGTTCTGAAACTATGTTGTCCGGGGTTATGGAGATGCTGTAATTCCATGTAATTTGTGATCTTACTTTTTAGCACTCTCTCAAATTTTTTATGATGTGCGATGTTAGTGTTATCGGTCTGTAATTTTTTGCCTCTGCCTTATTTCCTCCTTTATGAAGTGGTGCTATCTCTGCTGTTTTTAGTATATCAGGAATAACGCCAGTATCTAGGCTTTGTCTCCACAGAATGTGGAGGGCCTGCGAAAGTGTTTTTTACAGTTCTTTATGAATATGGTGTTCCAAGAATCAGGGCCTGGTGTAGAGTGTATAGGCATACTGTTTATGGCTTCTTCAAAATCCAGTGGGGATAGGGTGACGTCTGATATATGATTTGATGTTGGTATCGTATCCATGAAAAATTCATTTGGGTTATCAATCTTTAGTGTGTTTAATGGCTCACTGAAAACAGAGTCGTACTGCTTCCTCAGTAGCTCGCTCATTTCTTTGTTGTCATCGGTGAAAGTTCCATCTCCCTTTCGCAGGGGCCCGATACTAGATGTGGTTTTTTATCTTGATTTTGCATAGGAGAAAAAATATTTCGGATTTCTCTCTATTTCACTGATGGCCTTTTGCTCTCTTTGCCTCTCCTGGGTTTTGTATGATTCTTGTAGCTTCCGTTCAATTGTTTCTATTTCTCTACCTAACCTTCTTCGCCGTTCTTGAGATAGGGTGCGACTCTCAAATTGTTCCGCGATTCGTTTTCTTCGCCTATATAGGGAACGACGTTCCCGTTCCAATCTGCATCTCTTCCTCTTTTTTCTTAGGGTATGCGGTTTGAACATATTTCTAGTGCTACCGAGCTTATTTTTTCCAGGCACTGGTTCAGGTTTGCATTTTCTAGCTGTTTTTCCCAGTTTATTTCTGTGAAGTCCTGGTTTATTTGCTCCCAGTTTATCTGTTTATTATTGAAGTTGAATTTGCTGAAATCTCCTCCACCGGGAATCTGGACTGGTTTTGAAGGTCTACTCCCCATGGTTGTCATAACTTCAATTAAGTTGTGATCTGAGTAACAGGTATTTGTAATCATTATGTTCCTGATCAATTCATCATTATTAGTGAAAATGAGGTCCAGCGTGTTCTCGTTCCTAGTTGGTTCTACTATTTGCTGGTTTAAGGCAAACCTGTCGCACATCCGTAGCAGGTCATTTGCATGTGCCTGTTCATTTAGGCTACTTCCTGGTATTCTTTCTGATATTACTGTATTAGCCAGGTGCTTCCATTTCAGGTGCCGTAGGTTGAAGTCCCCAAGCAGGATGATGTTCGGAGCTGGAGTTGTGAGGTTTTCCAAGCAGTGTTCTATTTTCATTAGTTGGTCTTTAAACTGCTGAGGGTTTGCCTCCGGTGACTTATATACAAGGACAACAATTACATTTAAAATCTCTATTTTGACTATCAGCACTTCCACCATATCATTTGAGGTGTTTAACAGCTCAGTACAGATGAGTGTGTCTTTGATGTAGAGGCTGACCCCACCCTGAAGCCGGTGCTTCCTATCACATCTGAAAAGATTGTACTCTGAGATCCATATTACATCATCATGGTAGTCCTTTGTGTGGGTTTCTGTTAGGGCTGCAAACACTGCATTTGCCTCATGAAGGAGACCATCTATTAAGTGAACTTTGGATTTGCGTGTTTTTATACCCTGGATGTTGGCAAATATAAATGATGTTATCGTGTTAGTGGAAGTGCTGGATGCTTTACTTGGTGTTAATATCTGAGGCTCTGGTAAGGAGGCCACTGTGTTTGCGTCCAGGGTGTGTTGTTTTGGAAGTTATTCGTCCAGTTTTGGTAGTAGGACGGGTGTTATGTGATGTAGCACCTGTGTGCTTGTTGATAATTTGTATTCCAGTCCTGTGGGTATCTCCGTTCCCCTCTGTAATCCTGTAGTGGTTCCATCTGACTGTTCCTCTCTCTTATATTTACTACTCTGTTTCTGCCTTCCTCTAAAAAATTTCCAGTAGTGTCATATTGATCTTCCCGTCTATAACGCTCTGTACCTCTCACATGGAATTCCGGACACTGAAGATTGTAGCATTTTTTGTCCCTAATTGAAAATTGACATAATTTAGGGTGGAAGTATCTACACCCTGTTCCAAAACGGCATGTACCCCTCTCCAACATGTTCCTGCATTTTCGAGGATGCAGAAAATGGCATTTTGCTCCTAATTTTCCATATTTGCATATTCCTTTAGCGTAGAATTTGCAAATGTGTTTCGGTTTTGCGTTTTTCAAGGTATTTATATCTGTGACTGTCTTGTCTACCTCTTTATTGGAGCCATCTCCGTTTTTTGTCCCAATTCCTTCATCTATGCACTCTGTCTCACTGTTGCTCTCATCGTTTATATTATCTGGCTCTGCAATATTGCTGTTATTTTGTACCACAATAGTCTCTTCCTCCACACTACTGCTGCGGTTCTCTAAACTATCTGTTCCTGAGTTTTGGTCGTTATCCAATGTTGACTTTTCCCAGTCCGCATATATCACTGGTAGCCTGTCTGTGAATGATAATCTCTGTGACTCGGGAATGTTTTTCATCAGTTTAGTTATGTTCTCTAACATTAATCTGTCATCTTTGCAAACCCAGTAAATTCCTTGCCTTTTTATGCATCCTGGAGCTAATTCTGTACAGCCCAGGTGAATCTTATGTTACAGATGCAGCACTGACGCCTACATTACGTCTTCCCAGTACTCCCGAACACTCGCCACACCTCTCCATTGTCTGATGTATTGTGTTGTATTTGAGAGTCACTGTATGGATCACTTGTTGATGTCAGTCCTTTTAACTCTATAAAATTATATGTATATATATTTATATGTTTAATATTTATAATATTATATGTATACCGTATATTTGAAATATTATGTATGTTATTTTGTTCAAACTTTATGGCAGGTACTTAGCGTAGGGTAGCGAAGCTGGTCCCCCGGTCGGTACAGGTGACCTCTTGTTGTCCCAGGTTGATGTCACCAGTTTCCAGTTACCCGATTTATAACCACTGATGCCGCCTCTTGCCACTATTCTGTATTTCTAGTATTCTATATTTATAATATTCTATGCACGATTTTCCTTCACTTCCAACTTATATGTTGTTGTGATACCCGTTCCACATCACTGATCCACGAATCACCGTTCACTATTTTTCTTTCCTAATACACGCATGTACACAAAGCCTCGTGCACTGGCTCACACGTGGTCTCCCGTTTATTCTCTATTCAAAATTCTCAAGGGAATCGACAGGGTTGATAAAGACAGGCTGTTTAACACAAGGGGCACACGCACTAGGGGACACAGGTGGA
>NC_091210.1:10652678-10770914 GCF_040958095.1 Procambarus clarkii | reverse complement strand
CTACTACACCATGCTACTACACCACACTACTACACCAGGCTACTACACCACGCTACTACACCAGGCTACTACACCACACTACTACACCATGCTACTACACCACACTACTACACCACGCTACTACACCACGCTACTACACCACACTACTACACCACGCTACTACACTACGCTACTACACCAGGCTACTACACCACACTACTACACCATGCTACTACACCACACTACTACACCACGCTACTACACCACGCTACTACACCACACTACTACACCACACTACTACACCATGCTACTACACCATGCTACTACACCAGGCTACTACACCATGCTACTACACCACACTACTACACCAGGCTACTACACCATGCTACTACACCACACTACTACACCAGGCTACTACACCACACTACTACACCAGGCTACTACACCACACTACTACACCAGGCTACTACACCACACTACTACACCAGGCTACTACACCACACTACTACACCAGGCTACTACACCATGCTACTACACCACACTACTATACCAGGCTACTACACCACACTACTACACCAGGCTACTACACCATGCTACTACACCACACTACTACACCAGGCTACTACACCACACTACTACACCATGCTACTGCACCATGCTACTACACCAGGCTACTACACCACGCTACTACACCACACTACTACACCAGGCTACTACACCAGGCTACTACACCACGCTACTACACCACACTACTACACCAGGCTACTACACCAGGCTACTACACCACGCTACTACACCACACTACTACACCACACTACTACACCATGCTACTACACCACGCTACTACACCACACTACTACACCACGCTACTACACCAGGCTACTACACCATGCTACTACACCACACTACTACACCAGGCTACTACACCATGCTACTACACCACGCTACTACACCAGGCTACTACACCATGCTACTACACCACACTACTACACCAGGCTACTACACCATGCTACTACACCACACTACTACACCATGCTACTACACCATGCTACTACACCACGCTACTACACCAGGCTACTACACCATGCTACTACACCACACTACTACACCAGGCTACTACACCATGCTACTACACCACGCTACTACACCACACTACTACACCAGGCTACTACACCAGGCTACTACACCACGCTATTACACCATGCTACTACACCAGGCTACTACACCACGCTACTACACCACACTACTACACCATGCTACTACACCACGCTACTACACCAGGCTACTACACCATGCTACTACACCACACTACTACACCAGGCTACTACACCATGCTACTACACCACACTACTACACCACGCTACTACACCACACTACTACACCACGCTACTACACCATGCTACTACACCACACTACTACACCATGCTACTACACCACACTACTACACCACGCTACTACACCACACTACTACACCACGCTACTACACCACGCTACTACACCACACTACTACACCAGGCTACTACACCACACTACTACACCAGGCTACTACACCACACTACTACACCAGGCTACTACACCACACTACTACACCACGCTACTACACCACGCTACTACACCACGCTACTACACCACGCTACTACACCACGCTACTACACCACACTACTACACCATGCTACTACACCACACTACTACACCACGCTACTACACCACGCTACTACACCACACTACTACACCAGGCTACTACACCATGCTACTACACCACACTACTACACCAGGCTACTACACCATGCTACTACACCACACTACTACACCAGGCTACTACACCACACTACTACACCAGGCTACTACACCAGGCTACTACACCACACTACTACACCAGGCTACTACACCACACTACTACACCATGCTACTACACCACACTACTACACCATGCTACTACACCACACTACTACACCACACTACTACACCATGCTACTACACCATGCTACTACAATACGCTACTACACCAGGCTACTACACCATGCTACTACACCACACTACTACACCAGGCTACTACACCACGCTACTACACCAGGCTACTACACCACACTACTACACCATGCTACTACACCACACTACTACACCACGCTACTACACCACGCTACTACACCACACTACTACACCACACTACTACACCATGCTACTACACCATGCTACTACACCAGGCTACTACACCATGCTACTACACCACACTACTACACCAGGCTACTACACCATGCTACTACACCACACTACTACACCAGGCTACTACACCACACTACTACACCAGGCTACTACACCACACTACTACACCAGGCTACTACACCACACTACTACACCAGGCTACTACACCACACTACTACACCAGGCTACTACACCATGCTACTACACCACACTACTATACCAGGCTACTACACCACACTACTACACCAGGCTACTACACCATGCTACTACACCACACTACTACACCAGGCTACTACACCACACTACTACACCATGCTACTGCACCATGCTACTACACCAGGCTACTACACCACGCTACTACACCACACTACTACACCAGGCTACTACACCAGGCTACTACACCACGCTACTACACCACACTACTACACCAGGCTACTACACCAGGCTACTACACCACGCTACTACACCACACTACTACACCAGGCTACTACACCAGGCTACTACACCACGCTACTACACCATGCTACTACACCAGGCTACTACACCACACTACTACACCACACTACTACACCATGCTACTACACCATGCTACTACACCACGCTACTACACCAGGCTACTACACCATGCTACTACACCACACTACTACACCATGCTACTACACCACACTACTACACCAGGCTACTACACCATGCTACTACACCACACTACTACACCATGCTACTACACCATGCTACTACACCACACTACTACACCACGCTACTACACCATGCTACTACACCACACTACTACACCAGTCTACTACACCACGCTACTACAGTAGTAGGGTAAAATGCGACTAGAACCGCGCGCACCAGCTGCCAGGTGGCACTCCATGGAGTGCCAGCCGCCAGGTGGTTCGCAGGTGTCTAGTCACACAGGGTTTTTGGGGATTTTCCCGGAAGTTTGGCGCGTTTCGGACGCGTGTGAGCGTCCTGTGTTTGGGTATGTGGTCAGGAACGAGGGTGAGTTATGTTGTTGAGTGCCAGGTGGCGCGCGGGTGTCTAGACACATAGGGTTTTTGGGGAATTTCCCGGATGTTATGACGCGTGGCATCCGGCCAGACGTCACTTGAGAGAGTGTCATGTTGGGGTTGGAAGCTAAGTGGTTGGTAAGCAGTCATGTAGGGAGGAGTGGGAAGAGGAGGAGTGTAGGTTATGTTGTGAAGGGAGGGGGGAGCCCCAATACCTGAGAGGATATCAATGACGTCCATTAGTTCTCCCCCTACATGGGCAGGAAGTGTTGAGGGGAGCGTGAGAGACCAGTGTCTTAAGATTGGAGGGGGAGAAGGAGGGGAAAGGGAGGTAACAGCTGGCAGTGGGTTTGTGTGTGAAAGTAGTCATTATTTTTTCTTAAAGAATGACAGTTTTATGTAGCCTCTCTGCTTCCAGAGCGCTAAGGATATGCGGGCTATACCTACCACGTAGCTATGACGAGTGACACCACATGTCCACACGGGTTTCCTCTTCAAAGGCTGAGGTCTAACTGTTGCGAATGTCATCATCAACCTCTAACATAGTCAGTCATCCCCCCCCCCTCCCCCCTCCCCCCCTCCATCCACATAGCAGGACATACCCACATACCATCACCACCACCACACTGCTGGGAGTGACAGCAATATGGCATACCATACTCTCTCATGACACAGCTCTCACCGGCACATAGCATTGAGTGTGGCAATGTTCTTTCTCAAAGGTGAGCCATGAGCGCAACATACAAATTCCAAAAGGCAGTCCTGGGAGTTTGACACGTTGATTAACAAGCTATCTGATTATTTATACAGCTTCTCTCTCTCTACATTATATGCGGGTTACATAGTGTGTCAAGAACTCTCTCTGTCTCTGTCTCTCTCTCTCTCTCTCTCTCTCTCTCTCTCTCTCTCTCTCTCTCTCTCTCTCTCTCTCTCTCTGTCTCTGTCTCTGTCTCTCTCTCTCTCTCTCTCTCTCTCTCTCTCTCTCTCTCTCTCTCTCTCTCTCTCTCTCTCTCTCTCTCTCTCTCTCTCTCTCTCTCTCTCTCTCTCTCTCTCTCTCTCTCTCTCTCTCTCTCTCTCTCTCACCCTCTCTAAAGTCCACCACACGACCCTTCACTTAGTAAACTCAGTCAAAGTCAGTAGGTTAGCGTTTACTAAAAGAGAGAAACATTTCACATCGTTACGGAGACGCGATCTCTACCTACAAATTGTTCTTGTTAACTGTGATCACAACATCTGCTGGCCAAATAAATATCATTGAAATGTATGCATGTTTACTCAATCTCCATCACCTCTTCGTCCTACATCCATAGCAAGACTCCTGAATGAATGAACCGGCAGCCCCTCTCGCTGCAGTCTCACCTTCGTGATGGTTTGAGGTGTATTGAGATGGAGGATGTAATGGCTCGGCCTTACCCTCTCCCCGTCCACCCCCACTTACCCTTACCCCTACCACCCCCCTCCATGGCCAAACCATCACTTCCCCCATTCCCAGACCGGATGTTCTGTTCTAAGCTTTAGTATCACCATTCTTTGCTCAAATAGTATTTTTTTAAGAATATCCAGTCATAAGCTGGTCTTCAATCTTATTATTATAACAAATCATAATTTGCTGTTCTCTCTCTCTGTCTCTCTGTCTCCCTGTCTCTCTCTCTCTCTCTCTCTCTGTCTCCATGTCTCTCTCTCTCTATCTCTCGCTCTGTCTCTGTCTCTGTCTCTCTCTCTCTCTCTCTCTCTCTCTCTGTCTCTGTCTCTCTCTCTCTCTCTCTCTCTCTCTCTCTCTCTCTCTCTCTCTCTCTCTCTCTCTCTCTCTCTCTCTCTCTCTCTCTCCAGATCATTTAATAGTTGGGGAAAGTAATATCATTTTCCTTTCTCCTGCTGCCGCTGTTCACATATCTTTCTCCATTTCACTTAGACTGACAACGCATCAGAGGATGATCACCATGTCAATTTTCAAGCCCGCCTTCACTCTCACCCTTACATCCTTGTAAGGTAACACGACAAATATGCTAACTTCGTTCTTTACCCAATATCATTAATGTAACGTGGAGAATATACCAACTTCATTCGTTCTTTGCCCAAATTACATTTTAAGAGTAACGATCTGTCTCTCTGTCTGTCTCTGTCTCTGTCCCTGTCTCGCTCAGTCTCTCTCTCTCTCTCTCTCTCTCTCTCTCTCTCTCTCTCTCTCTCTCTCTCTCTCTCTCTCTCTCTCTCTCTCTCTCTCTCTCTCTCTCTCTCTCTCTCTCTCTCTCTCTCTCTCTCTCTCTCTCTCTCTCTCTCTCTCTGTCTCCCTGTCTCTCTCTCGCTCTATCTCTCTCCCTCTCTCTCCTTCGTATTGTTCATTCATTCATAGTTCCTTTCATTAAAACTATTTCAGTTTTACTTATATAAACAAAGCCATCTCCCGCTCTTGTCCCCGGCTTAGTTCATTTATACAAGATCGTTAGTAATAGATCAATTTTCCGAAATTTAAAGCAGTCATACTTCAAAGTTAGTAAATAATATCAAGTCAGTTACTGAGCTCTAGCTCTCTTGTATATTTGTAAATAACCCAACAATTTCACTGTAATTTCTACCCTCTGTATTTCATAGTAAATATGATGTAAACAATTATAAAACTCTAGCTCCTGTCCTCTGTCCAAGTCCACTCCTATAAATTTATTACTATCAGTCCAATTCTCCTGAGATTTGAACACCAACTACATTTTCAGTCATAGTAAATAAAAACCGGTTCAGTTATCAAGTTTCAACTCTTGCCCCTCAGCTTAGTTCATTTTTTTTGTACAAGTTCTTTATTTTCCAACTAAATCACCTTGAGATTTAAGATCGCTTTATTTCTAACGTAGTAAAATTAATCTGGACATTAACCAAGCTCCATTTTCCTCAGTCTTAGATCATCGAACATAATTATATCCGTTCAAGCCCCTCTCCAGCCTAATTAGCCCTCTGTAACACAATGTAACGCAACGTAGCGTAACGCAAATCAACTTTTTGCAGTCCAAAATGTCATTTTGAAACGAAAAGTGCGGGCTAGCCCATCTCCATTACATCTCTTACCATATAAATAATTGATGTCTATCAGTTTTAGCCCTCTGTAACACAATGTACCGTGACGTAACGTAACGCAAATCAACTTTTTGCAGTCCGAAATGACATTTTTAAATAAAAAGTATGACTTAGCCCATCTCCATTACATCTCCTTCCATATGAATATTACGGTCTACCAGTTTTAGCCCTCTGTAACACAATGTAACGTAACGGGAAAATCAACTTTCTCGGATGAGCAAATAACATTATTGAAAATGACATCAATGTTTTGCCTTTACATCCAAACACAAGAAAAATATTACCGCTTTTCTTGAGAAACTTATATGTGGAGATCATATCTCCAGAGTCCACACAATAAGCCACACATCACACATCTTCTGTTTTCAATTCGCAGCTCGCATCTAATTTAATGTTATTTTTTTTGCAGAAACTATGTTTTTGAGATTATGCTCAATGTCGGCAATTACTATTCGTATCATCAAACTCCTTCAGTCAACAAATTCACATTTCATATCGTGTGTGTAGATTAGAGAGAGAAGGCAAACTTAGCGTGCAGCTAGTCAAAACTTATCATAACAGATATGATTTCACAGAGTTTTCAACCTTTGCCAGTTTTTTCAATGTTAGCTCTTCACTCGTGCTAAGTGAGTCAGACAAAAAATGTGACATTTCATTTCATTATTAGCCATGCAATATGCTATTAGCTAGGTAGTCAAAACATATAACAAGCATTATTTCACAGGAATTTTTTCTAGCAAATATGCTTCCTTTAAGCAGTTCAACACATCAAACACCAGAAGTCCGTGAAATTCCCTTTAGTCAATAATCATCCTTTACAGTATTTCTTGACTAAAATAGCACTCCAAAACATAAGTGGTCATTTTTATTCTCACTGTCGCACTATAGTCAATAAGTTGTTTCGCAGAGTGACAAGTTATGCCTAGTGACGAGATTTCATGGTGTGCATAGTTTAAGAGAGTTCACACTGTATTAATTACGGTCATGGATATCTTATGTTATGTTTATGAAGACCATCTCTTCTTATTTTTTATCATTTTCTAGCCCCACGGCTTTACAGTCTTCTCTTATTCTTTTTCAAATAAAGTTTGCTTACTGTTTTCCATTGTTATATGATTTACTTCGTCGGAATCTCCAAGGTGGGTTCACCAGTGTAACGAGACAGTACACGAATGTGGAGAACAGGCACACAGGCTTAGATCTCATGTTTCATTGTCATTTCATAACTAAAATCATCCATCAATCAACAGAAAAAGTCATATTCATCATCATTGTTCCTAACTAAAATTATATGTCGTTAAGTAAGAAATATAGTCAAAGACACTCTTCGAGACATCAAGGACTTACTTCTTAACTAAAGTAGCCTTCACTTTGCTAAAATAGTCTTATTCATCATTGTTCATAACTAAAATTATATGACGTTAAGTAAGAAATATAGTCAAAGACACTCTTCGAGACATCAAGGACTTACTCAAAGACATCAAAGTTGATCTGCAAGATATCTTCGAGACATCAAAGTTACTCTTCATTACATCAAAGTCTCATTCAAATACTACTCAGGTTCTCAGAAGTCATTCTCAAAGTCCTCACTGATTTTCTCACAGTCAGCAAAGTTATTCTCGGAGTCACCTTCGTTCTTCAGAGAAACTTTCCAAAACATCTTTGTTCATCAAAGTTATTCTCGGAGTCATCAAAGGTATTCTCTAACTCACTTTGGTCATTAAAGTTAATTTCTATGTTATAAAAGTTTGTCTCAGAGACATCTAAGTTCATC
The DNA here is from genome assembly GCF_040958095.1 of Procambarus clarkii. Lineage (NCBI taxonomy): Eukaryota > Metazoa > Arthropoda > Malacostraca > Decapoda > Cambaridae > Procambarus > Procambarus clarkii. Next base: position 10,762,883 of record NC_091210.1, on the reverse strand, counting down.
TTAGAGTCATCAAATGTAATCTCTAACTCACTTTTGTTCACCAAAGTTGATCTCAGAGTTAACAAAGGTAATCTCTAACTCACTCTCGTTCATCAAAGTTGTTTCAAAGACATCGAAGTTAATCTCAGAGTTATCCAAAGATATTCTCATGTCCACAAAGTTATTCCAAGAGACGTCAAAGTCAATCTCAGACATCTTCGTTCATAAAAGTTATTCTCAGAGACAACTAAAGTTATTCTCTAAGAGCTATCAAAAGTTATTCTCAGTCAAGATATATTATTCTCTAAGTAACCTTCCGTTCATCAAAGACATTCTCTAAGCTCTCAAAGTTATTCTCTAAGACAACAAAGTCATTCTCAGTCATCAAAAGTTATTCTCAGACTCACCTTCGTTATTCAAAGAAGCCTTCCGAGACATCCTCGTTCAACAAAACTAACCTCAGAGCCATCAAAAAGTTAAATACACTCATCAAAGTTATTCTCTAAGTAACTTTTCGTTCATCAGAGAAGCTTTCTAAGTCATCTTTGTTCATCAAAGTTGATCTCTAAGACATCAATGTTGTTCTCTAAGACATCAATGTTGTTCTCTAAATCATAAAAGTTAATCTCTAAGACATCAATGTTGTTCTCTAAATCATAAAAGTTAATCTCTAAGGCACCTTCGTCTACTAGAGAAACTTTCCAATCCATCTTCGTTGATCAAAGTTATTCTCAGAATCATCAAAGAGATCTCTAATTCACTTTCGTTCACCAAAAGTTGTTCTCTAAGACACATTCGTTCATCAAAGAAACTCTCCGTCCATCATGTTATTCTTCAAGTCATCTTCAGTCATAAAATTTCTCTCCAAAATGTAACTAGTTCAGCTTTTCATACCAAACCCGCGCTTCTGTTAAATATATTTTCTTAGTCACTTTACCCTAAAACTGTTCTCAGAACTACACTGTCCAAATCCTACGTAACCTATCCTCTCCACCCAATGTTACTTAGTTAGCGCAACGTTCCTAAACCTGACTTTACCTATCCTAACTTAACTTACCTTACCTTTACCTATCGTACCTAACTTAACCTGCATAACATAACTTTACCTATCCTAACAGGACTTACCTTACATTACTTATCTTACTTAACTTAACCTACACAACCTAACTTACATAACTTATCTTACATGTCCTAAAGTAACCTAACTTGCTTTACCTAACTTAATCTACATTCCCAAACTGCTGTATCCTAACTTATCTAGTCCAAACCAGCCATGATCTAACTTACATAATTATTCCTGCTTGTCTTTGTGTTTCGTCAATCATTGTCTCATATTCATTTACTCATTTCAAGGGTTAATTTCTCAAATGGACATTTTTGCATTTCAAGTGTTATTTGTTCAAGATTGTGTGTTTAACCATTTCAAAGGATTTTTGGTATATATGGGAATTTACAAATTTCTCAAATTTACAAATTTGAGAAATTTGCCCTTGAAATGAGTAAATGAATATGAGACAATGATTGACGAAACACAAAGACAAGCAGGAATAATTATGTAAGTTAGATCATGGCTGGTTTGGACTAGATAAGTTAGGATACAGCAGTTTGGGAATGTAGATTAAGTTAGGTAAAGCAAGTTAGGTTACTTTAGGACATGTAAGATAAGTTATGTAAGTTAGGTTGTGTAGGTTAAGTTAAGTAAGATAAGTAATGTAAGGTAAGTCCTGTTAGGATAGGTAAAGTTATGTTATGCAGGTTAAGTTAGGTACGATAGGTAAAGGTAAGGTAAGTTAAGTTAGGATAGGTAAAGTCAGGTTTAGGAACGTTGCGCTAACTAAGTAACATTGGGTGGAGAGGATAGGTTACGTAGGATTTGGACAGTGTAGTTCTGAGAACAGTTTTAGGGTAAAGTGACTAAGAAAATATATTTAACAGAAGCGCGGGTTTGGTATGAAAAGCTGAACTAGTTACATTTTGGAGAGAAATTTTATGACTGAAGATGACTTGAAGAATAACATGATGGACGGAGAGTTTCTTTGATGAACGAATGTGTCTTAGAGAACAACTTTTGGTGAACGAAAGTGAATTAGAGATCTCTTTGATGATTCTGAGAATAACTTTGATCAACGAAGATGGATTGGAAAGTTTCTCTAGTAGACGAAGGTGCCTTAGAGATTAACTTTTATGATTTAGAGAACAACATTGATGTCTTAGAGATTAACTTTTATGATTTAGAGAACAACATTGATGTCTTAGAGAACAACATTGATGTCTTAGAGATCAACTTTGATGAACAAAGATGACTTAGAAAGCTTCTCTGATGAACGAAAAGTTACTTAGAGAATAACTTTGATGAGTGTATTTAACTTTTTGATGGCTCTGAGGTTAGTTTTGTTGAACGAGGATGTCTCGGAAGGCTTCTTTGAATAACGAAGGTGAGTCTGAGAATAACTTTTGATGACTGAGAATGACTTCGTTGTCTTAGAGAATAACTTTGAGAGCTTAGAGAATGTCTTTGATGAACGGAAGGTTACTTAGAGAATAACATATCTTGACTGAGAATAACTTTTGATAGCTCTTAGAGAATAACTTTAGTTGTCTCTGAGAATAACTTTTATGAACGAAGATGTCTGAGATTGACTTTGACGTCTCTTGGAATAACTTTGTGGACATGAGAATATCTTTGGATAACTCTGAGATTAACTTCGATGTCTTTGAAACAACTTTGATGAACGAGAGTGAGTTAGAGATTACCTTTGTTAACTCTGAGATCAACTTTGGTGAACAAAAGTGAGTTAGAGATTACATTTGATGACTCTAAGATGAACTTAGATGTCTCTGAGACAAACTTTTATAACATAGAAATTAACTTTAATGACCAAAGTGAGTTAGAGAATACCTTTGATGACTCCGAGAATAACTTTGATGAACAAAGATGTTTTGGAAAGTTTCTCTGAAGAACGAAGGTGACTCCGAGAATAACTTTGCTGACTCTGAGAAAATCAGTGAGGACTTTGAGAATGACTTCTGAGAACCTGAGTAGTATTTGAATGAGACTTTGATGTAATGAAGAGTAACTTTGATGTCTCGAAGATATCTTGCAGATCAACTTTGATGTCTTTGAGTAAGTCCTTGATGTCTCGAAGAGTGTCTTTGACTATATTTCTTACTTAACGTCATATAATTTTAGTTATGAACAATGATGAATAAGACTATTTTAGCAAAGTGAAGGCTACTTTAGTTAAGAAGTAAGTCCTTGATGTCTCGAAGAGTGTCTTTGACTATATTTCTTACTTAACGACATATAATTTTAGTTAGAAACAATGATGATGAATATGACTTTTTCTGTTGATTGATGGATGATTTTAGTTATGAAATGACAATGAAACATGAGATCTAAGCCTGTGTGCCTGTTCTCCACATTCGTGTACTGTCTCGTTACACTGGTGAACCCACCTTGGAGATTCCGACGAAGTAAATCATATAACAATGGAAAACAGTAAGCAAACTTTATTTGAAAAAGAATAAGAGAAGACTGTAAAGCTGTGGGGCTAGAAAATGATAAAAAATAAGAAGAGATGGTCTTCATAAACATAACATAAGATATCCATGACTGTAATTAATACAGTGTGAACTCTCTTAAACTATGCACACCATGAAATCTCGTCACTAGGCATAACTTGTCACTCTGCGAAACAACTTATTGACTATAGTGCGACAGTGAGAATAAAAATGACCACTTATGTTTTGGAGTGCTATTTTAGTCAAGAAATACTGTAAAGGATGATTATTGACTAAAGGGAATTTCACGGACTTCTGGTGTTTGATGTGTTGAACTGTTTAAAGGAAGCATATTTGCTAGAAAAAATTCCTGTGAAATAATGCTTGTTATATGTTTTGACTACCTAGCTAATAGCATATTGCATGGCTAATAATGAAATGAAATGTCACATTTTTTGTCTGACTCACTTAGCACGAGTGAAGAGCTAACATTGAAAAAACTGGCAAAGGTTGAAAACTCTGTGAAATCATATCTGTTATGATAAGTTTTGACTAGCTGCACGCTAAGTTTGCCTTCTCTCTCTAATCTACACACACGATATGAAATGTGAATTTGTTGACTGAAGGAGTTTGATGATACGAATAGTAATTGCCGACATTGAGCATAATCTCAAAAACATAGTTTCTGCAAAAAAAATAACATTAAATTAGATGCGAGCTGCGAATTGAAAACAGAAGATGTGTGATGTGTGGCTTATTGTGTGGACTCTGGAGATATGATCTCCACATATAAGTTTCTCAAGAAAAGCGGTAATATTTTTCTTGTGTTTGGATGTAAAGGCAAAACATTGATGTCATTTTCAATAATGTTATTTGCTCATCCGAGAAAGTTGATTTTCCCGTTACGTTACATTGTGTTACAGAGGGCTAAAACTGGTAGACCGTAATATTCATATGGAAGGAGATGTAATGGAGATGGGCTAAGTCATACTTTTTATTTAAAAATGTCATTTCGGACTGCAAAAAGTTGATTTGCGTTACGTTACGTCACGGTACATTGTGTTACAGAGGGCTAAAACTGATAGACATCAATTATTTATATGGTAAGAGATGTAATGGAGATGGGCTAGCCCGCACTTTTCGTTTCAAAATGACATTTTGGATTGCAAAAAGTTGATTTGCGTTACGCTACGTTGCGTTACATTGTGTTACAGAGGGCTAATTAGGCTGGAGAGGGGCTTGAACGGATATAATTATGTTCGATGATCTAAGACTGAGGAAAATGGAGCTTGGTTAATGTCCAGATTAATTTTACTACGTTAGAAATAAAGCGATCTTAAATCTCAAGGTGATTTAGTTGGAAAATAAAGAACTTGTACAAAAAAAATGAACTAAGCTGAGGGGCAAGAGTTGAAACTTGATAACTGAACCGGTTTTTATTTACTATGACTGAAAATGTAGTTGGTGTTCAAATCTCAGGAGAATTGGACTGATAGTAATAAATTTATAGGAGTGGACTTGGACAGAGGACAGGAGCTAGAGTTTTATAATTGTTTACATCATATTTACTATGAAATACAGAGGGTAGAAATTACAGTGAAATTGTTGGGTTATTTACAAATATACGAGAGAGCTAGAGCTCAGTAACTGACTTGATATTATTTACTAACTTTGAAGTATGACTGCTTTAAATTTCGGAAAATTGATCTATTACTAACGATCTTGTATAAATGAACTAAGCCGGGGACAAGAGCGGGAGATGGCTTTGTTTATATAAGTAAAACTGAAATAGTTTTAATGAAAGGAACTATGAATGAATGAACAATACGAAGGAGAGAGAGGGAGAGAGATAGAGCGAGAGAGAGACAGGGAGACAGAGAGACAGAGAGAGAGAGAGAGAGAGAGAGAGAGAGAGAGAGAGAGAGAGAGAGAGAGAGAGAGAGAGAGAGAGAGAGAGAGAGAGAGAGAGAGAGAGAGAGAGAGAGAGAGAGAGAGAGAGAGAGAGAGAGAGAGACTGAGCGAGACAGGGACAGAGACAGAGACAGACAGAGAGACAGATCGTTACTCTTAAAATGTAATTTGGGCAAAGAACGAATGAAGTTGGTATATTCTCCACGTTACATTAATGATATTGGGTAAAGAACGAAGTTAGCATATTGGTCGTGTTACCTTACAAGGATGTAAGGGTGAGAGTGAAGGCGGGCTTGAAAATTGACATGGTGATCATCCTCTGATGCGTTGTCAGTCTAAGTGAAATGGAGAAAGATATGTGAACAGCGGCAGCAGGAGAAAGGAAAATGATGTTACTTTCCCCAACTATTAAATGATCTGGAGAGAGAGAGAGAGAGAGAGAGAGAGAGAGAGAGAGAGAGAGAGAGAGAGAGAGAGAGAGAGAGAGAGAGAGAGAGAGAGAGAGAGAGAGAGAGAGAGAGAGAGAGAGAGAGAGAGAGAGAGAGAGACAGAGACAGAGACAGAGACAGAGCGAGAGATAGAGAGAGAGAGACATGGAGACAGAGAGAGAGAGAGAGAGAGAGACAGGGAGACAGAGAGACAGAGAGAGAGAACAGCAAATTATGATTTGTTATAATAATAAGATTGAAGACCAGCTTATGACTGGATATTCTTAAAAAAATACTATTTGAGCAAAGAATGGTGATACTAAAGCTTAGAACAGAACATCCGGTCTGGGAATGGGGGAAGTGATGGTTTGGCCATGGAGGGGGGTGGTAGGGGTAAGGGTAAGTGGGGGTGGACGGGGAGAGGGTAAGGCCGAGCCATTACATCCTCCATCTCAATACACCTCAAACCATCACGAAGGTGAGACTGCAGCGAGAGGGGCTGCCGGTTCATTCATTCAGGAGTCTTGCTATGGATGTAGGACGAAGAGGTGATGGAGATTGAGTAAACATGCATACATTTCAATGATATTTATTTGGCCAGCAGATGTTGTGATCACAGTTAACAAGAACAATTTGTAGGTAGAGATCGCGTCTCCGTGACGATGTGAAATGTTTCTCTCTTTTAGTAAACGCTAACCTACTGACTTTGACTGAGTTTACTAAGTGAAGGGTCGTGTGGTGGACTTTAGAGAGGGTGAGAGAGAGAGAGAGAGAGAGAGAGAGAGAGAGAGAGAGAGAGAGAGAGAGAGAGAGAGAGAGAGAGACAGAGAGAGAGACAGAGAGAGAGACAGAGAGAGAGACATAGAGAGAGACAGAGAGAGAGACACAGAGAGACATAGAGAGAGAGAGAGAGACAGAGAGAGACAGAGACAGAGACAGAGACAGAGAGAGAGAGAGAGAGAGAGAGAGAGAGAGAGAGAGAGAGAGAGAGACAGAGACAGAGAGAGTTCTTGACACACTATGTAACCCGCATATAATGTAGAGAGAGAGAAGCTGTATAAATAATCAGATAGCTTGTTAATCAACGTGTCAAACTCCCAGGACTGCATTTTGGAATTTGTATGTTGCGCTCATGGCTCACCTTTGAGAAAGAACATTGCCACACTCAATGCTATGTGCCGGTGAGAGCTGTGTCATGAGAGAGTATGGTATGCCATATTGCTGTCACTCCCAGCAGTGTGGTGGTGGTGATGGTATGTGGGTATGTCCTGCTATGTGGATGGAGGGGGGGAGGGGGGAGGGGGGGGGATGACTGACTATGTTAGAGGTTGATGATGACATTCGCAACAGTTAGACCTCAGCCTTTGAAGAGGAAACCCGTGTGGACATGTGGTGTCACTCGTCATAGCTACGTGGTAGGTATAGCCCGCATATCCTTAGCGCTCTGGAAGCAGAGAGGCTACATAAAACTGTCATTCTTTAAGAAAAAATAATGACTACTTTCACACACAAACCCACTGCCAGCTGTTACCTCCCTTTCCCCTCCTTCTCCCCCTCCAATCTTAAGACACTGGTCTCTCACGCTCCCCTCAACACTTCCTGCCCATGTAGGGGGAGAACTAATGGACGTCATTGATATCCTCTCAGGTATTGGGGCTCCCCCCTCCCTTCACAACATAACCTACACTCCTCCTCTTCCCACTCCTCCCTACATGACTGCTTACCAACCACTTAGCTTCCAACCCCAACATGACACTCTCTCAAGTGACGTCTGGCCGGATGCCACGCGTCATAACATCCGGGAAATTCCCCAAAAACCCTATGTGTCTAGACACCCGCGCGCCACCTGGCACTCAACAACATAACTCACCCTCGTTCCTGACCACATACCCAAACACAGGACGCTCACACGCGTCCGAAACGCGCCAAACTTCCGGGAAAATCCCCAAAAACCCTGTGTGACTAGACACCTGCGAACCACCTGGCGGCTGGCACTCCATGGAGTGCCACCTGGCAGCTGGTGCGCGCGGTTCTAGTCGCACTTTACCCTACTTACTACACCATGCTACTACACCAGGCTACTACACCACACTACTACACCACACTACTACACCATGCTACTACACCATGCTACTACACCACGCTACTACACCAGGCTACTACACCACACTACTACACCATGCTACTACACCACACTACTACACCAGGCTACTACACCACACTACTACACCAGGCTACTACACCACACTACTACACCAGGCTACTACACCACACTACTACACCAGGCTACTACACCACGCTACTACACCACGCTACTACACCACGCTACTACACCATGCTACTACACCACACTACTACACCAGGCTACTACACCACGCTACTACACCACGCTACTACACCATGCTACTACACCACACTACTACACCAGGCTACTACACCACGCTACTACACCACGCTACTTCACCATGCTACTACACCACACTACTACACCATGCTACTACACCATGCTACTACACCAGGCTACTACACCATGCTACTACACCAGGCTACTACACCAGGCTACTACACCAGGCTACTACACCAGGCTACTACACCACACTACTACACCACGCTACTACACCACACTACTACACCAGGCTACTACACCACACTACTACACCAGGCTACTACACCATGCTACTACACCATGCTACTACACCAGGCTACTACACCACACTACTACACCATGCTACTACACCATGCTACTACACCATGCTACTACACCAGGCTACTACACCAGGCTACTACACCAGGCTACTACACCACACTACTACACCACGCTACTACATCACACTACTACACCAGGCTACTACACCACACTACTACACCAGGCTACTACACCATGCTACTACACCACGCTACTACACCATGCTACTACACCACACTACTACACCAGGCTACTACACCATGCTACTACACCACGCTACTACACCATGCTACTACACCAGGCTACTACACCAGGCTACTACACCAGGCTACTACACCATGCTACTACACCATGCTACTACACCATGCTACTACACCAGGCTACTACACCATGCTACTACACCAGGCTACTACACCATGCTACTACACCACGCTACTACACCATGCTACTACACCAGGCTACTACACCAGGATGCTACACCATAATATTACACCACGCTACTACACCACGCTACTACACCATAATATTACACCACGCTACTACACTACGCTACTACACCACGCTACTACACCAGGATGCTACACCATGCTTCTACACCACGCTACTACACCATAATATTACACCACACTACTACACCAGGATGCTACACCATGCCACTACACCAGGCTACTACACCAGGCTACTACACCAGGCTGCTACACCAGTGTGAGGAGATGGTTCACCAGCTCACTTACAATAGTGCTCTTATGCCTGTGGGAGCCAGTACACTTGTTAAGTGCACTTGTTAAGTGGGCGGACTTAAGTTTGGTAACCAGCAACCGAAACATCTAGTGTTTGGGCTCATGTGAGAGCCCCAGTCATCAGCAGTCCATAAATGTTACCCTGGCCGGGGTGGCATGTCTGTGGACAGTGCTAGAGCTGATAGCATCATCTCATTGTATGGCATGGAGCCAGACAATTTTGCGCGCGAACGGCTAGGCCGCAGGCGTGGGTGAAGCATGTGGGCTCCCGTTGTCATGGAGACAGCCGCCATCTTGTTAAACATCTTGAGCCGCCATGTTGGTCGGCCATCTTGGAGTAGCCCTAGGGGCTATGCTACACCGTCGCTGATTGGATGAGGGGGGTAGGCCGCTGTATGCCTTCCTCTCATTGGTTATTTCGAGAAGGACGCGGGGAGTAGCCGGTGTAGCAGCATTCTGAACTCAGCCGCCACCTTGTCAAGACGCTCTCTGTACTCAATTCGGCCAAATTGAAGTATAGGGCGTCGTGGTGGCTGGACTACTCAACTACTGATGCTTCCTGCTTCACCTACGACAACGGTCGTCACAGAATCCGGCCGAAGTCGTCGCTTGGAGGGGTTTAAGACATTGTTATTCAGGGGGTAGAGGTACAGTGATCTGGGATCGGGGAAAATGTGCATACGAGCAGCAACAGATTCGTAGATCCCATACCAGTGATGATTAGACTTGCTAGTGCTCTGTAGCAGTCGATGGGAACATGGGAACGGGGAAATTCGTGTCAGTGTTAAGGCAAATTTCCCATGTCTTTTTTGTGAGACGCTATCGTTGTGCGCGTCAACTGGGTATGAACGCTTCACTTCACCGGGGAGTCGAGGGTGCGAACTCAACCGTGTTGAGTGGGAGGGGTTCGAGTGTGCGCCAATTTTTCGAATAAATACTGCCGCCGCTTACGCCACTTGGGACGAGCCAGCCACCTATAGCGGGGTGCCTGATGTATGGGAAGGTGTAAAGCCGGCAGTGTGAATGAGTAAGTACCTATGTGTGTATTTCTGGTGATTAGTAGTCTCTAAAGCTTGAATTCGAGGTCAAGTGTTCCGTCACATTGTCACGCAGCACCTGTTCAGGTGGAGTGAATTGTGGGCGAGGAGATTAATCACCTGTGTTGTCATCTTGTCAGTCCAGAGGGACTTAAGTCTGGTGTACACAGACATACAGTGTGTGTGTGTGTGTGGGTACACACGGGAACAGGGGATACATAGATTAGCCAAGGACTGAGTGGATGTCCATGTAATAATTCTTTTATTTCATTGTGGTAATCATTTTTGATCGTCCGTGGGACGGAGTGATATCATTTCCATGTGTGGTCTTGCAGGTGTGGAATTCCAACACTGAGCGCTCAGGTATGTGTAACGCCAGTGATTCCTGGCAATGATTATTGTGGAGAGTACCACAGTGTGGCTTAAATTTCTTGTATTGTTCCCAGGGCCGTGACAAGTGTGATTTATATAAATATATATTGTGGTTGCAGTATTAATTAACGTAATTTTGGTGAGATTTGGTGAGTGACGAGGCCGTCTAGAGAGACCGCCCCCGCTCTGTCGAGTAACGTAACTCTCGAGTGTTTATCGGCATGCGTGATCGATAAATCACTCACCCATGTGATTTAAGGAGTGTGAGATTCTCCTTAGTGTTCCCAATAACGTTTGATAGCTGTAGGCTACATGTGTCGGCAGTAATTTTATATATATATATATATATATATATATATATATATATATATATATATATATATATATATATATATATATATATATATATATATATATATATATATATATATATATAATCGTAGTGTCACGGTGCCCAGTGTTATTGTGTTATTTACTGTGAGGTGATTGAAATATATTGACCTGTGTTCTAGAGGGTTATTGAGAGCACTGGGGTCATTTGCAGCAGTAAGTAAGTAAGTGTGCGCAGTATCCTAATATTTGGAAATTAGAGTACTTGCCGTGTGTGTTATTGCAAAGGGGGTTGTTATTTGATGGTGATTGTTGCTAGTGTTGAGCAATCACCGGATGTGATTGCAGTTCAGTAAAGCCATTGTGGGGCAGTGTTCTAGAGGGTTCATGTCCTGTAGGTTATTTTACTAGGTTCTGCAGTATTGTCATTGCAACCGGATTGTAACGTAAATCACTGTGATTTGTTAGTGTGATTTGTCATTGTCGTGGGTGAACTCGGCTGTAGACGAGTACTTGGGTACCAATATATTCTCCTGGTTATCTGGTAGGACATCGAAGTCAAGTATTCAGTGAGGTGATTGCGAGGCAATTTATATAACGTAACCAAGGGAACGCCCATTGCTTTAAGAGAATTTGTTCTTTGACAATTTGAGTAACGTAGAATACGTTTGGGTTAATATACTTTCCTGCAAGCAGCTACGGTAGTCTCGAGGAGCCTAGCCATCAGCCAGATAAGAATTAGAGTATTGTCTGTAGTAATTAACGGTCAGTGGGCCGGGTAATTGACGTGTTTCAGGAAGTCAAAGTAATTAATCTCGATCCTTGTTTGATCGACTCACACGAAGGCTACATTGTTCCATTAATGTAACGTCGTTATTTATCTGCCCGGAAGTACCGGCACTTGATTGACTCGTGGAAGGAGTAGCGTCATTTTAGAATAACGTAAACGTGGGGCTAACTACTGTTATTAGTCGCCTGAATTGGTATGAGTATGGAAGGCTTAGACGGAATTCATACCTTAATGTAAATTGCTGAGCCAGTGTGAAAGGTTGCGTATTTTAATTGTTTAATTATTGATCTTGAGGATAGTAATTAATTACTCTAAAGGTAATCACGAGTGATTACCGTTCTCTTAGCACTTTGGACATTGTAAATCAGAGTTTACCATCGCTGAGTGATTAGTAACCGATTAACGTAAATTAACGTAACTAGTAAAGAGATTAATCAGCTGTCTGGTAGTACAGGGATTAATGGGATTTTCTCACTGAATGCTCGACGGGTAGAGTGTTGTTTGATTTCCGCGTTACTAGTGACAGTTGTAAGAGTTGTTAATTTAACGTAAATGTTACACCATACCGCTACACCACGCTACTACATCAGGCCACTACACTGTGCTACTACAAATGAAAAATAAATAAAAGTGATGAACCAACCATTATTAGGATCCTCTTTTATTTTACTAAATGTAGAAATATATTTTTATATTTTTACATTTTCTATTTTATTCACATTTTAACTTTAAACACTTTATAAAAGGTGTCACAAAGTTTCAAATTTGGGATAGGTACGTAGGTTTCGGTTATAAGTTTTGGAAACCTATTTAAAACCACAAAAAATAACCTATCTAATCCATGAAAACAAACGATTCCACTCCGTTCTAACACTTTCCAGGAACGTTTTGGAAACTTAAAATTATTTCCTGGGGAGAGAGCAGGTAGTCAGGGCGGCTTGAGTAGGGTGTGAACTCTAAGACAACAAGGCCAGTTTTGGAGCCGAACCCCTAAATATAGGTAACGCTGAACCCCTTTCCAGGATCAGGAAGCATACAGGATGATCTCCCAAGTAATTGCAAGCACTCCATTGTCCATTGCTGGTCGACCGACAGTAGGGGAAGTGTGGTTGCCGAGGTCGGCTGTTTTTCTATCAAAGAGTGATTGGGGTCTCTTTTCGCCTGTATGCAAGTAACAGTCTAGTGCAATAACCAGCTCTTTATGGAAAAAATCCCCAACCACCCCTTGATATTCTTCCATTAAATAGTTGGAGAAGGGGGGTTGAGAATACCTCCTTGCGATTAACTATTTTCATGTCTTTTGTATTCAGAGACTGTGCCATGAAGTTTCACTCCTGCTTCTCTGTTTATGAGACAGTTTTTGGTCCAGGAGAGACCCCATAGTAGTCGCTTGTGAGTTTGGGCTCAACGATCCATGTTGCTGCATCTCTAAGGAGGGCTGAAATAAAGATAAGGTGTAATCTACCTTCTTGGATGTGGGTAGGTTCATTCTTGTTTAGGTTTTGAATTTATGTAGCTGGTCTAGTAGATTTGCTATATGAGTGCCGGCCTCATGTGTTGTGTTCGAGCCTAGTGCCAAACGATGATGGGTATTAAAATCACCATTTTTAAGGTTGTCGTGTGTCCAAATAACACTGAGAGATCCATTTCAGCACGTAGAGACCTGTAAACATTAAACACTTCAAGTTTGTCATGTCTTAGCTCAATGGATACTCCTGTCACCTCCGTCCCTGGCTCACAGTTGGGTGGGCTGGTGATAGGCTTGGAGATTAGGTCACTTTTCACATTGATGGCACATCCCCTGGATTGCACGTTGACCCATGGAAGGAAGAAGCTTTGATAGTCTGAGATTTTAGGTTTTAATCCGCCTCGAAGCAAGCTCTCCTGTAGTAGCATGATGTCTATGCCTTTGGTTGCTGCTATGCATTGCAAGTGTTGCAATTTTGTGTGTAGCCCTTGCACTTTCCATTGCAGGTTCTTTAGTCCCCCAGGTTGTTGGAATTTGTTGATATTACCAACAGGATTGATAATTGTAAATAAAGATTAAGCCGCACTAAAGGTGTCACAAGCATGAATAGCCCATATGTGGAGGCTCTTTCGAGCCATTACAAGTACCAATAGCAAATATTAGAGATCTGTGGATAGATGGGGTCTTCATGGTGGTTTTCTGCCTCAGAGGGCTGGCTGTACCAGTAATGGAGCCGGTGGGTTAGTGTAGGCCTCTAGGTCTTTCGTTTTTTTTCTTTGGCTAAGACTTGCTTCGAGTTGACATGTCCATGTTGTCATTAGAGTTTGGTGAGGTGGCCTCCATGAGGAGGCCTTGTACCGAGTAGGTGTCGTATATGTGCAGTGGCGGTAGAGCTACTAGTAAGATTTCCTCGTCCGAAGAGTCTTAACATCCATAGTTGGTGGTTTTGTCTTTGGTCTCACAGCCTGAGGTTGGCTCAGGTGTCGAGGATTAGTGGTAGAATCTATTTCAGGAACGTTGGTGGTGCTGTTAGTATTTGTAGATAGCACGTCTGCTAGTGTGTCTGCTGGGATGGTGATGGTAGGAGTGTTGGGAGCTGGAGAGGGAAATACTCTGTTTGTGCCGACCGGGTCTTGTGTGGCTTTGGAGTCTATGTTGAGATCGACCTCGTGATCGTCCTGGTGACAGTCTCCGGAGTGCTAGTGGAGGCAGTGTGACTTGCATCCGGGGCGAAGATAGGGTCCAGGCCGTTGGCTAGGTACAGCACGCTGAGTTCTTTGACGATTCGTTGATGGTCTGGCCCAGCAAACCTCTCCGCTAGTCAAATAAAACCAAGGCTAATGCCTGTACGTGATGCAAGCGACTGTAAGGGTGCTGGTGGTCCTTGGGTCTCCAGTGTGGAGGCCAGGTGGCCTGTTGGGAGGAGCCACTGTTTGGTCAGACTGGGAAGTCTTCTGGTAGGTTTGTGGAATCTGAGGTGCCATTGAATCATTGAGAGTGTTGCAATTTTGAGCACAGCCCTTGCGCATTCCATTGCAGGATCTTTGGTCCTCTAGACTGTTGGAATTTGGTGATATTACCGTGGCATCCATGGAGTCAGGTGAACTCATTGGAAGTTGAAATTGGAGTTCAGGATCTTGGTGTACTTGAAATTGACTCATCAAGGTCGCTTTCAGAAGAACTGGACTCTCCCTGTTTTTTAGGAGTGTGTTTCCTGCCTTGCATTCATGAAGGTGAGGATATTGTTTTTCGAATTTCTTAAACTTGTGCTAAATTGTGTTATGAGTCTCTATGGTTTGCTTGAAATCGTATGTCGACAGCAAACTTTCGACCAATCTTATGAGGAAGGCCTTAAGCATAGGCCATAGGGTGTCCAGTTGAGTAGGAACATTACTTATTGATGTGCTGGTCTGGAGCCTGTTTACTCTTTGGACCTAATCAGTCGAAACTCGGACACTCTTATCTTCTTTGTCCCCAGTGTGCTTACTGGATGCATTGGGCGGGCGATTACGTTGAACTATTTTCTGTTTGTGACCCCCACCCATCCCTTTGTTCTGGACGGAGACCACCATCGGCCATGGTTGATGGGGTTCTGGGAGTTCTTCTACTTTCCAAGCCCGGCCCGAGGCCAGGCTTGACTTGTGAGAGTTTGGTCCACCAGGCTGTTGCTTGGAGCGGCCCGCAGGCCCACATACCCACCACAGCCCGGTTGGTCCGGCACTCCTTGGAGGAATAAATCTAGTTTCCTCTTGAAGATGTCCACGGTTGTTCTGGCAATATTTCTTATGCTTGCTGGGAGGACGTTGAACAACCGCGGACCTCTGATGTTTATACAGTGTTCTCTGATTGTGCCTATGGCACCTCTGCTCTTCACTGGTTCCATTTTCTTTAATATCGTTCACTGCAGTACGTTGTTATTTTACTGTGTAGATTTGGTACTTGGCCCTCCAGTATCTTCCAGGTGTATATTATTTGATATCTCTCTCGTCTTCTTTCTAGTGAGTACATTTGGAGGGCTTTGAGACGATCCCAATAATTTAGGTGCTTTATTGCGTCTATGCGTGCCGTATATGTTCTCTGTATTCCCTCTATTTCAGCAATCTCTCCTGCTCTGAAGGGGGAAGTGAGTACTGAGCAGTACTCAAGACGGGACAACACAAGTGACTTGAAGAGTACAACCATTGTGATGGGATCCCTGGATTTAAAAGTTCTCGTAACCCATACTATCATTTTTCTGGCTGACGCGATATTTGCTTGATTATGCTCGTTAAACGTTAGGTCGTCGGACATCATTATTCCCAAATCCTTGACATGCTGTTTTTCTACTATGGGTACATTTGATTGTGTTTTGTACTCTGTATTATGTTTAAGGTCCTCATTTTTACCGTTCCTGAGTACCTGGAATTTATCACTGTTAAACATCATGTTATTTTCTGATGCCCAGTCGAAAACTTTATTAATATCAGCTTGAAGTTTTTCAATGTCCTCAGCCGAGGTAATTTTCATACTGATTTTTGTGTCATCTGCAAAGGATGATACGAAGCTGTGACTTGTATTTTTGTTTATATATGATATGAGAATAAGGAAAAGCAGCGGTGCAAGGACTGTACCCTGAGGTACAGAGCTTTTCACTGCACTTGGACTAGATTTTATATGGTTGACCGTTACTCGCTGAGTCCTGTTTGACAGAAAACTGAGTATCCAACGTCCTACTTTACCGGTTATTCCCATTCACTTCATTTTGTGTGCTATCACGCCATGGTCACATTTATCGAAAGCCTGTGCGAAGTCCGTGTATATCACATCAGCATTCTGTTTTTCTTCTAATGCCTCAGTGTCGTAGTGCTCAAGTAGCTGTGAGAGGCACGATCTTCCCGCTCGAAATCCATGTTGGCCTGGGTTGTGAAGGTCATTGGTCTCTTTGAAATTGGTGACCTGACTCCTAATCACTCTCTCAAATACTTTTATGATGTGTGATGTTAGTGCAACTGGTCTATAATTTTTTGCCAATGCTTTGCTCCCTCCCTTGTGTAGAGGGGCTATGTCTGCTACTTTAAGTGCATCTGGTATCTCCCCCGTGTCCAAGCTCTTCCTCCACACTATACTGAGTGCCTGTGCTACCGGCACTTTGCATTTCTTTATAAATATTGAATTCCATGAGTCTGGACCTGGGGCCGAGTGCATGGGCATGTTTTCAATTTCTTTTTCAAAATTTAGTGCGCTCGTGTTTATATCAGTTATATTTACAGGGGTTTGAATATCCCGCATAAAGAAATTGTCTGGATCTTCCACCTTCATGTTGTTTATTGGAGTGCTAAACATGTCCTCATACTGCTTTTTTAGGATTTCACTAATTTCTTTGTCATCCTCCGTGTATGAACCTTCACTTGTACGAATAGGTCCAATACTGGCAGTGGTTTTTGCTTTTGATTTCGCATATGAGAAGAAATATTTTGGATTTTTCTTTATTTCCTGAATTGCTTTCTGTTCTAACTACCTTTCTTCAGTTTCATGTGAGTGTTTCAATTTCCGCTCGATTTCTTCACTCTCCCTATTTAAATTATTCCTTCTTTGATGGGAAATTCGTGTCTGCATAAGCAGTTCCGTTATTTTTTTCCTGCGGCTATAGTGTAGTCTGCGTTCTTTTTCTACGCTAGATCTCTTTCTGGCTTTCCTCAAAGGAACATGTTTCAGACAGACTTGATACGCTTCTGAAGTCAGTTTTTCTATTCCTTCTGTAGGACTTGTATTACTTAGAACAGTTCCCCATGGAATGTTTGTAAGTTCCCTGTTTATTATCTCCCAGTCTATCCTTTTATTATTAAAATTGAATTTACTGAATAGCCCCTCTCGCTTTATCAACGTTTTAGGTCTATTCTGAGTATTGATGGTCGTTTGCACTTCAATGAGTTTGTGATCTGAGTATGTGGTATCTGATATCGTAATGTCTCTGATAATGTCTTCATTGTTCGTAAAGACCAGATCTAGAATATTTTCATTTCTCGTTGGCTCCGATATCTGCTGATTGAGTGAAAATTTTTCACAGAATCTAAGTAGTTCTCTAATCTGTGGTTGGTTAGGTCCTGATAGATTTCCTGGTATAATATTATTGTTTGCTATTTTCCACCTGAGACTAGGCAAGTTGAAGTCACCTAGGAAGATAATATCAGGTATCGGGTTCTCCAAATTATCAAGGCTATTCTCTATTTTGCTTATCTGTTCTGTGAATTCCTCAGCCGTTGCATCTGGCGGTTTGTATATTCGAATAATCACTAAAAAAAATTTCTCTATTTTTAATCCCAGTACCTCTACCACCTCATTTGTAACGTTTAGGAGCTCTGAGCATACAAGGTCTTCCCTAATATACAGACCCACTCCTTCATGTGACCTAATTTTCCTATCACACCTATATAGGTTATATCCTGGAATCCAGATCTCACTGTCCAACAATTCCCCTGCATGGGTTTCTGTGAAAGCTCCAAATACTGCATTTGACTCTGTGAGGAGGCCATTTATGAACTGTACTTTGTTGTTTGTTCTTGTTTTCAGTCCTTGTATGTTGGCAAAGATGAATGAGGTTACTCTATTAGTGATAGTTTGAATGGGAGACTTTTTCGGCAAGCCCATTATTCGTGGACATAATGAGTTTGTTCTGACCAGTATTGATTGTTGTAGGGCAGTTGTCTGTCGTAGTTGTAGTTCCCTTTCGGTGGGTAATTGTATCTGTAATTCTGGAATGCAAGTGGATCTGGCATCCAGAATGGTGGAGGGTCATGTGTCCCCTCCATTTGGTTTGGTCTTGGTAAGCTCTACGCTGTTTTTGTGGGCAGGGGAACTGGTATATATTTGGGTTGGGACTGCTGCTCTGTTGTAGGCGTAAGGGTTCTTCAGGATCCTTTTAAGCCTTTTGGGGGGCATCTCAAGTTCCAAGGGTGGTGTGCTTTGGAGCAATTTGGACACTTAGCTTGAATGGGCTAGTTAGCATTGTGTTTATCAAAGAATATTTTCGTGTCGTGGGGCAGGCTGCAGACTCCACACCTCACTGGGCGTTGGCTGCCGTCCCTGTTATGTCCAAATCTCTGACGTCTGAAGCATCTGGTGTAGGGCTTGTGATGGAACACGGCCCAAATGCCACGATCAAGTTTTTTGGGAATCCGTCTATTTACTATGAGAAGGACTTGTGGGGTTTCGTGCTTTGTGGATTTTTCCTGGCATCTTTCTGCTGACACCACATAATTCAGCTTTTCGAAATGAGATAAGGCCATGTGCATCAGACAGTGGACAACAATTATTTTCCTTATTTTGTCCTCTGCCTTGATTTTGTCGCATTTCCTGTAATTCTTAAGAATTGTTACAGCTGTCTTATCTTTGGATTTAGAATATATTCGCCAGACTGTTAGGTTGTTGTTGTTGTTGTTTTAGATTTAGCTACTCGGAACAAATTTTTTTATGTAGCACGGGACTATAGTGAGCCCATAATTGAGTACAGTTATTCGCGATAACCTTGTTACTAAGATATTTGAGTAAAAGTTTTAAATGAAGGTGGGGATTTCTTCTTTTTTCCCTTTATTTTTAGCTTCTGTTTTAGTGAACTGGTTTTAGTCTTATTTTAATAACATTATCTTGGTGGTGTATATAGATGCCCAGTGTTCACTAGTGTGTTACATTTTTCAACTGCTTTTCTAATCATTGTAGTCACTGTGGAATTTGCATCTAATGCATCTGCTGTCATTGGATTAATGATGAATTTGATGCGCAGGTCTTCAGTTGCGTCACATTCCAGTAAGTAATTTAATAGTGGTGCCTCTGTATCTGTTCAGCAGATATGATACTCTTTAACTATTGAGTTTATTACCACCCAACAGCTCTTGTAACCAACTCTGAGTCTGTGTATGGCTATTGCAATGTCTCTGGATATGTTTTTACCAAGCTTGAAAGACTAGTACACAGTGGTTTGTTCTAACCACATCGCAGTGGATTTTCCTTCAGCTACTTTGGGTATGTGGGGAAATTTTGATAGTTGGGAGTGTTTACTTCTTGATTTACTCCTTAATCTGTGAAAAACTTGGAGGGATTTTAACTTGTATAACAGGTAGAGCAGTGAGTGTTAATGCTAGTGAGTCTGCCTTTGCATTACCATCTATGCCAATGTAACTTGGTATCCAATTTAGGGTTACTGGCAGCCCTAGATTGTGCACTTCTTTTCCAAGATGTAGGTTTTCTGTGATAAGTTGTATATTATCACTGTGCTGGCTGGATAACAATGCCTGGAGCAAAGATTTAGAGTCGGTATGAATGATGACATCATGTAAATTATTCTCAATGAAATAGTTTATGGCCTCCTTTAGGCATATAATTCTGTTTGCAATATTAAGCACCCACTATTCATGCTCCAGTAAGCTTCATGGTTGGTAGTGTAAACTGCTGCCCCAGCAGAACCTCTTTCTTGATCAACTGATCCGTCTGTAAAGATGTGAGTCGTTGTAGGGCTTGAGATGGTTTCCATTTGTTGTTCTATGACAGCTTTGAGCCTCTGCGAGTCACATTCTGATCTTTTAACTGATAATCCTTCAATGATTATCTTTAAAACTCGACTCTTCCCCCAGCAGTAGTTTGCCGAAAGTGTTGATATGGTTAATGTCTCCATTGTTTTTAATGGTCCGTTTCAAGTCAACTTTCTCTAGAATCTTAACTATAATATCTGTCCGTGCACTTGTTCTTTACTGAAGGTTTTTGTAAAGCGATCTGTGAATGCTGTCTTCGATTGACAGTCTGGCGATGGTTCCAACAAATCCTACTGTTATGGTGGCTATTCTTTGTTTGATCCTATTTTCTAAGGCTGATAAGTTGGTTTCCATTCTTAGATTCTCTCGACGCGTCCATATAGGTGCTCCCAGCATTATTTTGAGACACTTCCAGTTTCTCCCATTGGTTATCACTGAGGGATGTAAGAGCAGGAGCAGCATAGTCAATGAGTGACTTAACTGGTTGAACGTAGTACATTTTGAGTACTGGTAGAGATGCACCCTCTCTAAGACTGGTCAGAGAGCGCAAAGCTGAGTTTCTGGCTTTACAACGTTGGCAAAGATATTAAATTTCTTGAGTGAATTTCAACTGTCTGTCTATTATGACTCCTAGGTATTGAAAAGAGGTAACTCACTCAATTTCATGTCCTTGTATTGCGAGTCTGATGTCTGTTCGGTTTGTTGTTGTTTAAGATTCGCCACTTGGAACGAAAAGTTGCAAGTAGCAAGGGCTATGGTGAGCCCGTAGTGGACTTACCTAGCGCAGGAGCGGGGCTGTAACTGTGGACTGGACTGTTCGGTTGGCGTATTGGATTTATACCATTGGAGGTCAGGTACATACATATTGGTGAGGTGTATAAGGTAAGAAGCATAGGTCAATAACGTATACATACAATTAGGTGAGGAGTAAGAAGTAAAGGTTAGAAGCACATACAAAGACTAGTTAGGTGTAGTGGGAAAAGCCTTTTGGGCATTGTCATCAACATTGGCATCTTCACGTTCCGGTCTTGTTCTCACTCTCATGGTGGGTTGAGTGAATAGTTCCATTATTTGAGTATTTATGGTGGGATGTTCAACGTTTTATGTGAATGGCTTCTAGAATTTATAATCTTACACATAGGGTTTTATGTAATATGTAAGTATATTTATTCAGTATTTCTCTTGTTAGTGTGATGTCATGGGTTTGTCTCATGTGATTTTTAGGGGCACCTGACTGAAGTTGATGGGTCAAACGCCTTGTCAGCTTGGTCGACGCATAACAATGTACTTAGATTGAAGGCTTCATCCTTCGTGGGGGCAGGTGTACAGGTATACCACGTTCGACTTCTGTAAAGGGTTCTCAGTCGGATTCGGGCAGTTTGTAATGGGGTTAATGATCTTCTTTGTTTTATAGTATATGAGTGTGTCTAAGTTTTGGTCAGGAGTTTTACTCCTTTGTCGATTATTTCTTATTTCTTTATGTTTACTTTGCGTGGTGGATTTGTAATTTAATTTTATTAGAGGTGTGTTGGTTTCTGTTCTTTGTTTATGATTATACCACCTGTTCAAGTGTCTTCTTATATATTAGTGTTTATCTTATGGTTGCTATATCCATTGTTCACCAACACCTGTGTTATCCTTTCAAACTTCTTACTCACGTTACTCCATTCAGAGCAGTGAGTAAGGGCTCGACGGATATAAGCGTTCAGAACACTGGCTTTGAATCTTTTGGGTCACTCACTCCTACTGTTTGTACTCCTACTGTACTAACATAATCCTATGTTTGTATGCTTGGTATAGACACCAGTGCTCAGAAATGCTCCTATGTTTATTATTAATATATCCAGGAAAGACAGACGGTTATTTTCACTATTTTCATGGGTGAATCGTAATCCTGACCCCTGTTTCTAGATTGCTTTTCATATCAATTAATTCTTCTAGGTCTTTTACTATTACGAATATGTCATCGACATAACGGCAGTATTCACTTGGCATTAGCCTATTACTGAAGACTCTTTCCTCGACTGTTATAATGTAAAAAATTGCAAATAGCACTATAAGAGGGGAGTCCATTGTTACTCCGTCTATCTGTAGATACATGTTACCTTGCTGAATGATGAAAGAAGCTTCCTTTGAACACCTACAGTAATGCCGTTCATTATTGAGGCGTATGAGTGAGAACGCAATTACTGAAGGCTCGAGTGTGGTCGAGTTTACTCTAAAACCCTGGATGGGTTCCAGTTTGGGGCCTCCAGAGCCTTTCAGAGAGCTTAGAAGAGTTCTGGGCTGGTCAACTTTTGTTCTACCGTGGCAAAGTCAGTTATTGCAGGCGTCAGTTACAGAAGGTTCCACACTGAGGCGACGGAGAAGAAAGCTCGCCACTCTAAGGTCACTTGTTGTTTCGGCGAGCCTGGGACCAAAATCCTTGAGAAACCTTGCACATTCTCCCTATGGACCACGTGTCTCAGAACCTTTCAGAACAAAATTGTAAAGGTGATCTATTTCTGTGTACTTGATTGATTTGTGACTGTGTATTTCCGCAGCTCCTGCTTAACCAACAAAGAGGGGGATTACGTGGCTGCCAAAGTGGATGTGAATGTACTCACACCATTCATCAGTCATTTCTCCATAGATGTAGTGTGATTCCATCAGGTCGACCAGAAAGAGCAGGAAACCTAAAGTTCATTAGGTTACTGTGCTCTCTGCTGGACACTGGGAAGATGTAAGGCTCCTGTTAATGATGTCGTTGACTAAGTCGGGTCTTGAGTGCCAACCCACTTATTTTCTGCAGCGCAGGCTGTGTGATCCATAGTCGTCTGCATCTGCCTCACTGCAAATACACTAACATACAATGTGGTTGGGGCAGAAAAGCGGAGGGCGTCTGCTATACAGAGTTGCTGAGGATCAAAGCGTGTGCCCTTCACAGTCATAGGGGCTACCAAAATAACGTCCCCTGGGGGAGCCTGCACAGATGTGAGGTGAGCATGATCACAGGGAGTTAGTGTTGCCTCCAACAAAGCTGTTGCATCTTTCTGTACGATGTGGCTGTCCCAGCTAGATCATTTGTTGGCATTCAGTATGGCTGGTCTGAGTGCTAGGTCTGCCAGGGTACCTCATTTTGTGTTACATTCTGTGTAGTGGGGGTCATGTCCCCGCTGAGTTCCCACTTTGTGTGCAGGGCAATATCATTTTGTTATGGACTTACATTGTGAAATTTATTTAATTTTTGTCTTATTATATTGAGTAAATATCCGCCCCTTTACATACAAGGAAAATCATTCCCCTTCTGTACACCATCATCTCTTTTCTTGGCCCTTCACTACATTACAGGGAAATACTGGCTTGTAAATAGGGTTGTATTCTGCTTCAGTGGACATGTTGACCAACATGTCTCCCGTCACTGCTGATGCCATCAGGTATGGTTGTATGTGTATGTCAGTAGCAGTAGCTGAGAGAACACTAACCCTGACACACCCCAGATACCTCATACCTCCAATGAAAAATCAAATATACAAATTTCAGGTGTAGTGAGGAGTTGATGCTGGTAAAACTAATGAAGACCTGCAGTTGTTTCAACCAAGAAATTTTCAAAAATAAACTACTTAACAAATAAGGCTAGGCCTATCACACTTATGTATGACACTCATGTAACTCTACGAAACTTCTGGATGTTCAAGCACAACAAGGTAACAAAATGTCGTTGGATCTCTTCGGATGCATAAAATATAAAACCTAATAGGAAACATACAATGAAAAAACTGTGCGTTCACAGATACTCTACAAAATGTAGTTTGGTACAAACTTTGGGAGTTACGGAGGGAGAGATCCGGGCAGAACTTCAGCAGGCCGTACACAGCCTCCACGCTGCCAGCTTCCACTGCCACGTGAAGAGCTGTATTTCCTGCCGGAAGAGAAACAATAGCATGAAAGTAACTGTTAGGGGAAACAAATTTTGAATTTAACTGAGGCTATTCACCAGTTATTTTTTAACGTGCTATGATTAATTTAACAATTATTGTAATAATAATAACCTTAGTAACGATACTTGTTACGGTATTGGGGAATTGAATTGTTTGTGAGTGCTCGAGAAAATATAAATAGAATCTAAAACGGAAAGAAATTATTTATTCTAATGAAAAAAATCCTATCACAAATGGAACGACTTGAAAGAGTCGTTTTAAAAAAACAATGTCGTCTATTTCTTTACCAGCCCCATTTGTGACTGTTAGCTGTGTAATGCTCACTATTTTGGCAAGTCCCAAATATTAGAAGATTGAACTAATTAAATAGATATATCATAAGAGCAAGGAGACTGCCAACTTGCTCATGAGGAGCTCTCCTGATACCAAACAAAACTCCTTGAATGTGACCAATATTTTATGCCTTCACATGACCACTTTGAGACTGTCAGCTCCAACAAATTCAATATATTGGGAAAGCAACAACATCCCTTTTAAAACTCCTAACACTGTACAAGCAGCAAGGACCTATTGAAGAACATATACTCACTAAACATAACCAGACCATCACCAGAGATATACTCACTAAACATAACCAGACCATCACCAGAGATATACTCACTAAACATAACCAGACCATCACCAGAGATATACTCACTAAACATAACCAGACCATCACCAGAGATATACTCACTAAACATAACCAGACCATCACCAGAGATATACTCACTAAACATAACCAGACCATCACGAGAGATATACTCACTAAACATAACCAGACCATCACCAGAGATATACTCACTAAACATAACCAGACCATCACCAGAGATATACTCACTAAACATAACCAGACCATCACCAGAGATATACTCACTAAACATAACCAGACCATCACCAGTGATATACTCACTAAACATAACCAGACCATCACCAGAGATATACTTACTAAACATAACCAGACCATCACCAGAGATATACTTACTAAACATAACCAGACCATCACCAGAGATATACTCACTAAACATAACCAGACCATCACCAGAGATATACTCACTAAACATAACCAGACCATCACCAGAGATATACTCACTAAACATAACCAGACCATCACCAGAGATATACTTACTAAACATAACCAGACCATCACCAGTGATATACTCACTAAACATAACCAGACCATCACCAGTGATATACTCACTAAACATAACCAGACCATCACCAGTGATATACTCACTAAACATAACCAGACCATCACCAGAGATATACTCACTAAACATAACCAGACCATCACCAGAGATATACTCACTAAACATAACCAGACCATCACCAGAGATATACTCACTAAACATAACCAGACCATCACCAGAGATATACTCACTAAACATAACCAGACCATCACCAGAGATATACTCACTAAACATAACCAGACCATCACCAGAGATATACTCACTAAACATAACCGTACCATCACCAGAGATATACTCACTAAACATAACCAGACCATCACCAGAGATATACTCACTAAACATAACCAGACCATCACCAGAGATATACTCACTAAACATAACCAGACCATCACCAGAGATATACTCACTAAACATAACCAGACCATCACCAGAGATATACTCACTAAACATAACCAGACCATCACCAGAGATATACTTACTAAACATAACCAGACCATCACCAGTGATATACTCACTAAACATAACCAGACCATCACCAGTGATATACTCACTAAACATAACCAGACCATCACCAGTGATATACTCACTAAACATAACCAGACCATCACCAGAGATATACTCACTAAACATAACCAGACCATCACCAGAGATATACTCACTAAACATAACCAGACCATCACCAGAGATATACTCACTAAACATAACCAGACCATCACCAGAGATATACTCACTAAACATAACCAGACCATCACCAGAGATATACTCACTAAACATAACCAGACCATCACCAGAGATATACTCACTAAACATAACCAGACCATCACCAGAGATATACTCACTAAACATAACCAGACCATCACCAGAGATATACTCACTAAACATAACCAGACCATCACCAGAGATATACTCACTAAACATAACCAGACCATCACCAGAGATATACTCACTAAACATAACCAGACCATCACCAGTGATATACTCACTAAACATAACCAGACCATCACCAGAGATATACTTACTAAACATAACCAGACCATCACCAGAGATATACTTACTAAACATAACCAGACCATCACAAGAGATATACTCACTAAACATAACCAGACCATCACCAGAGATATACTCACTAAACATAACCAGACCATCACCAGAGATATACTCACTAAACATAACCAGACCATCACCAGAGATATACTCACTAAACATAACCGGACCATCACCAGAGATATACTCACTAAACATAACCAGACCATCACCAGAGATATACTCACTAAACATAACCAGACCATCACCAGAGATATACTCACTAAACATAACCAGACCATCACCAGAGATATACTCACTAAACATAACCAGACCATCACCAGAGATATACTCACTAAACATAACCAGACCATCACCAGAGATATACTCACTAAACATAACCAGACCATCACCAGAGATATACTCACAAACAACACCAAAATA
This sequence comes from Procambarus clarkii, assembly GCF_040958095.1. Lineage (NCBI taxonomy): Eukaryota > Metazoa > Arthropoda > Malacostraca > Decapoda > Cambaridae > Procambarus > Procambarus clarkii. Next base: position 10,736,024 of record NC_091210.1, on the reverse strand, counting down.
ATCGTCAGCAACAACAGACTGGACAACGGCGAGGCATAGTACATAAAGCAAACAAAGCAACACATCAATTGCCAACTAGCACCAAATTACACTCCTGTGGGGAAGTTTTATTAATTTTATTAATTTCATTTAATTCAACATTGTAAAATTGTGAAATTAAACTAATTAAATATTTATTTCATAAAGGCTTAGTGAAATCTTAGTGGACTGAATTTTTTAAATTTCACACATATTGATCCACACAGACTATGGGTGTTATATATTTAAATTCAACTAAACTAAATTAAATCAGTTAGTTAAACTAAGTAAATAATTCAGGTTATTTAAATTGTATAAGTGAATTGATTTAGTAATTATATGGAGCAACAGCTTATCTGGCTCAGAGGCTGTTACTCCAGTCTGAACACGTATGAGTCCCACAGGCTGGTTACTTCCACATAGACTATGTGGCTTGTGGCGTCACTTCCATGCCGCAATATGTCTAAGTTTAGAAACCCTTAACTCACTGTTTAAATGTAGTTCCAACCTCAGCCTGCCCGAATGTTACATTGTAAAAAATGCATGCAACATTTACAGACATATAAATTCAGTTAAATGCCACAATTTGTTTGTGGAAAAGTCTTAGCCATTGTGGTCGGCTGCCGGTCATACCTCTAACCATGAACTACACTTGTAATGTTGTTGTTGTTAAAAATTCGCTACCTGGAACATAATGTTCCAAGTAACACGGGCTATGGTGAGCCCGCAGTGCCTTTACACTTGTAAGAAAATGAATGACCACTCTAATCTTTGTGCTAGAACAGGAAACGAGATACTTCCCGATAATTGACGATGTCGCTGTGAAGTATAACTTTAAAATATCACGTGATTTTACGAGAACTCAGGGAACAAACACAGCGTGTGATTCGTCTTGGCAAATAATATGGCTGCTCTCTCAATCCTCCCTCTCTCGTTTTATTTGAGAGATAATTTATACTTTTAGGGAAGGAGTGATATTGATCTTGTATTTATTGCTATATATTATAAGTTAAATATATGTAATGAAAATAAGCATCAATCAGTTCTCAGACTGTATGAATAATATTTGTAAATAGACCCATATTCGAATTATTACATATAATTTTGGTGACATCACAGTTCATATGCTTTCATAATGAATATATATAAATTAATTACATCCTCCTATTTAGGAGAAATTTAACTTCAAATTTATTTTAATAATTTGATGAAACAGGACATATATTTTCCTGGATTATATGTAATTAAATAATAATTAAATAAATTTTAATAATCTAGGAGGGGGAAATTACCACATAATTCTGGGAGGGAGAATACATGTAGGATTCCACTATTTAGGACTCGCTGAACACTTTATTACTCTTCATCAGAATTATTAAAATATTGTTTTAATTTTAATGTGCACTTGTGTGTGGCATTACATACAGGATGGATGTCCCTTATTATAGTTGAGAGTTGTGTAGGTCTCTTCATTACTTCTTCTCCAGCCAACTCCAATAGTGCTAACTTTTCTACTGACATGAGGCTAGTGGTGACTTTGTACTTCACTTTTACTGTCTTCATGAGTCCTTGACTATCTGGGTGAACAGAGACAATACGGTCTATAGGCCACTCTGAGCATGTGCTCTCGCTGTCCACCAGAACAACATCGACAGGTTGTAACTGTATTATGTTACAGGGGTTGGTAGCCCCATAGTAATAATCATGCAGAGCAGGTAAATACTCCAGATCCCAAACTTCATTCCACCGACTGATTATTCGCAACAGATCTTTATGACGCTGAACAAAGTCGCTCTCCCCAATGTATGAAGGATCTCTTAGGTCCTCATCAGTGAGGGTTACAAAAAAGGTTGAGAGGTTCTCCATACATCAAATGAGATGGACTAAGTGACTCATGTTGTGAGATGTCATCAGAAAGGTAAGTCAGCGGTCGGTTATTGCCTCTGGATTCAATTTCCGTGACAACGGTGTGGAGTTCTAGTTTTTTAGCATTGCAAGGTTTTCCTTATACAGCATTTCACTGTCCCAACAATTCTCTCATTCAACACGCCATGCCACGTTGCTCTGGGTGGTACAAATTTCCAATTGCACTGCCGTTCATTCAGGGTAGTGCGAACAACTGGGTAGTCCCAGATCTCACTCAGGCATGTTTCATAAGCCACCAGATTCGACCCGTTGACAGATATCATCAAATTAGGGCAAGATCTGCGTGCAGAAAAACCTGTGGAAAACCTGGATAAATGGTGGCACAAGTATAAAGGCAAATGTAGGCCTTAACAGGGATTTTATCCCTGGTGCCAGTTAGCACCTATGAAGTGAACTCCTGTGGCCTCGAAAAGACGAAAGTGCACTACTCGTTCCTTAGGGAAGGGTGGGGGTCCTGGGTATGGAAATACCCGAGCATCGTACTTCCGGCAGGAAATACCGAATTTAAGTATTGACAAGCAGTCTGGCCACTTTGCGGAAGCCAGTACTAATGTCACAAAAAGGTTAGAATATCTAGTACCCCCTCCCCCCATGAACAGTGCATTGTTCGGGATTGTAAAGTACAAGAAATCTGCTTTTCCAGTGATTCTGCATGAGGAAACAAGGATGTTTTACTTCAAGATCAACATCTTCGTGCTGTAATCTGTGAGAAGTCCTTGTGAAACGCTTTTAGGCATCAGAGCATATATAAAAGAAGGAGAAAATGAACTTTGGAGAGTTAATTTTTCAATTACCCCCGACAGTGAAGAAAAACGTAAGAAATATTGTGAAGATTCTTGTTACAATCATTAATCTTACCCTTTTGGTCTATTCAATATATATATATATATATATATATATATATATATATATATATATATATATATATATATATATATATATATATATGTATATTTATTATTTTCTGGTTTAGGGCTTCTATCCCTCTAACTATTTTCTTAGCATCAGGGCTTAATTGAAATAGGAGTTCTCCAAAACTCATTTTCGTACTTTTAAGGTGAAGAAAAGAAGCCAACATCGATGCCAACACAGAAGACAATGTCCAACATAACAGGCCAATTACACTGGATTAATCTTTGTGTTTAAGATAGGAGATGCCTCGTATGGGCCAATAAGCCTTCTGCAGCCCCTATGTTTATCCCCTATGTTTATCCCTTGTATCCCCCCATGTTTTCACCTTCATTGTATTATCACCTGACCTAATGCGGGTATAAAATCAACTAGTATTGTAAGATCTGTTCACTTGAGAATGAACCATGGAGGTTCGAAACGTCGTGCAAATTATACAAATAAGTGTAATACACTCTATAGTAAATCACTTCTTTTCTTCACCTTAAAAGTACGAAAATGAGTTTTGGAGAACTCCTATTTCAATTAAGCCCTGATGCTAAGAAAATAGTTAGAGGGATAGAAGCCCTAAACCAGAAAATAATAAATACAGAATATGCGGTCATATTCAATGAAACATGTTTGAAAGAAAACCTGCTGCCAGTATACACCAATATATGTATATATATATATATATATATATATATATATATATATATATATATATATATATATATATATATGTCGTACCTAGTAGCCAGAACGCACTTCTCAGCCTACTATGCAAGGCCCGATTTGCCTAATAAGCCAAGTTTTCATGAATTAATATATTTTTTCTAATTTTTTCTAATGAAATGATAAAGCTACCCATTTCATTATATAAGAGGTCAATTTTTTTATTGGATTTAAAATTAACGTAGATATATGACCAAACCTAACCAACCCTACCTAACCTAACCTAACCTATCTTTATAGTTTAGGTTAGGTTAGGTAGCCGAAAAAGTTAGGTTAGGTTAGGTTAGGTAGGTTAGGTAGTCGAAAAGCAATTAATTCATGAAAACTTGGCTTATTAGGCAAATCGGGCCTTGCATAGTAGGCTGAGAAGTGAGTTCTGGCTACTAGGTACGACATATATATATATATATATATATATATATATATATATATATATATATATATATATATATATATATATATATATATATATATATATATATATATATATATATATATATATATAATGTTGCGACATTGTGTTGAGACGTTGATCCATTCGGAAAAGTTGGAGCATTTATCATGTACATTATGTCAAAGAGAGAGAGAGAGAGAGAGAGTTTGAGGAAGTTTGAGAACATCATTCCCTTAGCCCTTACAAGATCCTGATTCTTTCATGGTTAGTACATGTTTTAGTAATTAACAACAAACACCCATTCTCAGATTAAACAGAGTAACACTCGCAACGAGCTGTCTGTGTGTGGATCCGCTGAGAAAGTGAGGGGCAGACATGACACTTCAAGCATGTCACACCACTCAAGTGTGGTAGATTAAACACTAGTCAGTTTAAGATTGTAACCATCTAGTCCAGTAACGGTGTCCAAGTGGCCTGTGTGAGTGACTGTGACTTAATGACACAAAAGTTTTTTGGGGTGAGTACTCGTTATTATGGTGACTCAGTGATATGTGATTACATTGTTATTATATCAGTTTAAGTGATAGTTGATGATTAATTACAGTTTGTTTCTCAGTGACTAGAGTGTTAATATTATATTATTAAGAGCATGAATTACTGACTTAGTTATGTTAGTTCAGGTTAGGTTAGGTTTTGTCATATTTCTATGTTATTTTAACTCAAATTAAGAAAACTCAAAATCACATATAATATTATGGAAAGCTTTATCATTTCATAAAAAAATTAAAATTTAAAAATTAAGGAAAACTCGACTTTAAGTTTTGTTATCAACATACATACAAACTTTATCCTGTTTGCCCATATTCAGTGTGCAAATTCAGCTTTCTTATTGTCCATTACATCAATATATGAATGGTGCGCCTCATCATTACTATAAATACTGTCTAAACAGGAGAATAAGCTATTTATCCGTATGGTATTATCCACTGTGACTAAATATTTCAACTATGAAAATATTGTATTATGATCACCGTCTAAATTAAGGCCTTACATTCATCAAGAGTGATTTATTCCCACCGAATGAACTACTAGACGGCCCAAAGAAAGTTTAAAATTATAATAAAAGTGCACAAGGCACACCTGTGAGGTAAATATAGTTTTAAAGTACTGGCAACGGGTGAATGGCCAAACAAAATAACACCGAGGATCAGAGGAAGAGGACGAGAGTTCGTCGAGTGCTGTGGTACCGACTTAATCACTATACACTGAGAGGCGGGAGTGGGTAAAGCAGCTAGTCGCAGCCAATCAGCAATAGTGATGCAGTGACGTCATTAGCGAGCACCAAGACGGGACAACAGATTTGCGAATTGAATCACTGGTCTCACAGCTGAGGACAAGGGCAGATGTAGGCGCCAGCACTTCAAGAGAAGATCGCCAGTTTTGTGATAGTGTGGGAAGTTGAGCATTACCAGAGGGAGCATTAAGAGTACTTTGACCATAACAGGAGAGGCTGACAACATTTTTGACAGGGTGGAAAAGCAAAAAGTGACAAGGTGGAGCGACTGTTGTTAGTGGAACCCAAGAGGGCACCCTTGGTCAGAATAGGGATGTGATTACATCCCCTTCAGATGTTTGTGTATAATGCGAAGAGTGAGGATCGTCCGTCAAGTGTTAGAGGCAGTCCCGACACAACCCATAAACCAGTGGGTCGTGGCCATATATGTTGCTGTACAGAAGGAAATGAAGGTAAGAAGAGATTTATAGCATTCAACCGGACGACGGGTAAGTGTAGTGCCAAATACCCTTTTAGCACGAGAGCCAGACCAGTGATTGTTGCGATTATTTTATCAGACAATCCGAAATCACGTTAATCTCCAGTGACACTATATATGATAAATGTTGACACAACCAGTGGAGACAGTGGACATGTTGGCATAGTTTAACAGTGCAGGCTATACAGTTCAGAGACTATGGAGGAAGGTGGAGGTCCCGCGGGGCAACGTACTCTTATGAGAATACAACACATTTGGCGGTAGTGGAGCAGCCTGTGGATACAGCTCTTACTACTATGATAGGAACGAGAGTACTTGAAGACTTCATTGGAGAGGAGCCTTAGTGAGTGAGTGCGACGTCAAGGTTATTATTAGTGAAAGACAGGAGACTAAGAACATGGCCGACGTCACAAATCAACTGTTGGAGGAATGAAGTCATCAGGGCAGCCGCGGCAACAGCGAGGCAGCTTGACCTAAGTAAAGCTCACCGCTTCTGCTGAGGATAACTCAATTTATTTGGCACTGGACATAGAGGTGTCTGCCTCGATGTAAATAGCAATGTGAGTTAGTGAACATGACTGCCACAGGTAATCACTATCTTAACACCTCACGTTTTACCTAACAAACGTAAGATAAAATAAAAATTTTACCTGAAAATTTATATTTTCATATTACTGTTTAGTGCAGAATACTTTATTCATTAATTGTTATTAGCACAGCATTCTTCACATGCTATCAAACCTGTGTTGACACGACCACAACTTTTCACATGCAAAGATTTACAATCACATGAAGCTTATTAGCGGCTCCCAAGCTCTTGCTCTACTGGTTGATACTTGTTACCTCCACTTAACAGATGGTTTACTCCCATGCTTATATTGTCCGACATTTCCCACACCCCAAATACTAGCCCCTAGTACGATGAGATAAATTTATTGTGCTAGGAAATTAAATTGACTAACATTACTAACAAGAAGCATAGTGCCGCCAAATTCTTCTTATTATTCATGGCTGCGATTGCATCAGTCACACAGTTCCTATGAGAACAAACTATTTTTATATATCGAATTAAACCCAGTCTAATCTTTGTTTAATTTACTAGGTAATTTTGACTGGAAATTTATTTAATTCATTAAAAGAAATTATACCTCCTTTTTCTAGGTAGAATTTTCCACAGCCGCCATCAGCTGATTCTGGCTGGATAAAGTCACGAACTGAATATTACCTATGCATATGTGTTGTTCATATAACGACACTTTGGTTCAATAATATAAACAGCGGAAAACTGTCTGTTTATACCTGAAGTGCATTATTACGACGTAAAATAACTTCGGCAATGTCTTATTAGGTAGTAAGACAGAGTAAAATATCGTGACTTGTATGTCGAGATTATTCACAGATAGGAAGCTAGGGAATGCGCGCGTCACCTCTGCTGGTGTTCCGAGAAACTCGCCATTTAGCATCGCCAAATATAGGGATCATTCGTGCATTAACGAGTCCCAGACGTTGCTGCCTGCTTCACCTAGCACCGAGGACACCACGTCCGGTTGGATGAGCAATCTTATCATTCTTTATGGCCATAATTACAGTGATAGATTATCCAATCGTTAGGACGTAGGATTATTAAATAAACCTAGTAAGTATAATTCCGTGAAGCGGTTAATTCCTTCAATGAATATTAGTTTATGTAACTGTAGATCAATAGAAATTACATTTTATGCCTTTGAAAGCGTGGAATAAAGGTGACGAGAGCGGATCATCTTGACTGGAGAACCATATGTCCAAGACACCTTTACATTGAGACAGGATTGTACTGATATAGGAAGACTGTTAGATGCACTTCTCATTATCTACTTGACAGCTGTGTTGATCATTACTTTGTTATGATATTGTAGTTAGTTTACTAACACCATAACCCTTTTTTCCTGATAAATTTTATTATTGAAATTATGCAATATAATGTTTATTAGGTAGATCTAGCAGTTTTAGATCTACCCCCAAAAAGTGTGGAAGTGGAATAATCTAATTATATTCAATTGATACAGTCCCCTTATGTCAAATATTTATCTAGATTTATTAATTAATTTATGATTATAGTAAACTATATGTTGGAAGATTTTCCCCACATATAGGTCAATATTCAATCAATATCGGCCACGTTTTGCCAAATTTATATATTTTCTTTCCAGTATATTAATCTCAAGTTTGCCACGAACATCCATTAATTGTCAAACTATCTCCTCGGCAAAGTTCCACAAGAATAACAGGTAACTAGGATAAATTATAACAAATGACCAAGACAAATTGACCACAATGATCGAGCTACATCCACTTATAATAGCCAATAGCATTAGTGTTAACTTTGTCAGTGGATTAATTAAGGAGATGGTTGGGGTTCTCCTGCTGAACCCACAATTTAGAGATAATATGAACATTACTGGAACACTAACCTTCGGGGTCAACATCGTTAATCTCAGCACTGCGGTCCATCAGCAGACTTATCAAGTGAAGAGGACTGGCGCTCCATCTGGCCGCAGTGTGAAGGAATGACAATTCCCCCTCGTCCCACCAGTCTTAACCGAGGATGAAATAGAAAAAAAGTCATAATTTTAAAAACTTTTAAATAAATTTAATTGAAAAAATTTCTTATTACAAATATTGTAATAAAATTGTGAAATAAGGATAATTTCTTAAGTATTATATTTACTGCATTTAGAGATCAGACATCTTGAGAATGTACATTCATGAACGATGTAAACCGTCAAGTATTCTGTTGAACCAATAGAATTTGCCAACCATTCAAGCCTTAACACACACACACACACACACACACACACACACACACACACACACACACACACACACACACACACACACACACACACACACACACACACACACACACACACTCACACACACACACACACACACACACATACACACACACACATACACACACACACACACACACACACACACACACACACACACACACACACACACACACACACACACACACACACACACACACACACACTCACACACACACACACACACATACATACATACACACACACACACACACTCACACACACACACACACACATACATACATACACACACACACACACACACACACACACACACACACACACACACACACACACACACACACACACACACACACACACACACACACACACACGACTGCCAAAAGGCTTTTGATACAGTACCGCACATGAGACTGCTATACAAACTTGAGAGGCAGGCAGGAGTAAGCGGAAAGGCCCTAGTATGGGTGAAGAACTACCTAACAGGAAGGAGCCAGAGGGTAATGGTAAGGGGCGAGAAGTCGGACTGGCGAACAGTAACAAGTGGAGTACCTCAAGGATCGGTGCTGGGACCAATCCTCTTTCTAATTTAAGTAAATGATATGTTTACAGGAGTGGAATCATACATGTCAATGTTTGCGGATGACGCAAAATTAATGAGAAGAGTTGTGACAGACGAGGATTGTAGGATCCTCCAAGAGGACTTAAACAGGTTGCAGAGATAGTCAGGGAAATGGCTACTGGAATTTAACACCAGTAAATGTAAGGTTATGGAAATGGGATCAGGTGATAGGAGACCAAAGGGGCAGTACACAATGAAGGGGAACTGCCTACCTGTAACGATTCGAGAAAGAGACCTAGGAGTGGATGTGACACCTAATCTAACTCCTGAGGCACATATAAATAGGATAACGACAGCAGCGTACTCTACACTGGCGAAAATTAGAACTTCATTCAGAAACCTAAATGAGGAGGCTTTTAGGGCGCTTTACACTGCCTACGTGAGACCCGTCTTAGAGTATGCCGAGCCATCATGGAGCCCCCACCTGAAGAAACACATAAAGAAACTGGAGAAGGTTCAGAGGTTTGCACCGAGGCTTGTCCCAGAGTTACGAGGGATGGGATATGAAGAGCGTCTGAAGGAACTGAACCTTACGACACTAGAGAAAAGAAGGGAGAGAGGAAATATGATAGGGACATATAAAATACTCAAGGGAATTGACAAAGTGGAAATAGATGAAATATTCAGACATAATAATAACAGAACGAGGGGACATGGGTGGAAACTGAAAACTCAGATGAGTCACAGATAGGTTAGGAAGTTTTCTTTTAGCGTGAGAGTAGTGGAAAAATGGAATGCACTTGGGGAACAGGTTGTGGAAGCAAACTCTGTTCATACTTTTAAAACTAGGTATGATAGGGAAATGGGACAGGAGTTATTGCTGTAAACAACCGATAGCTGGAAAGGCGGGATCCAAGAGTCCTCGATCCTGCAAGCACAAATAGGTGAGTACAAATAGGTGAGTACACACACACGCACACGTCGATGTTTGCGGATGACGCAAAGTTGATGAGAAGAGTTGTGACAGATGAGGATTGCAGGGTCCTCCAAGAGGACCTGAACAGGTTGCAGAGATGGTCAGAGAAATGGCTACTGGAATTCAACACGAACAAATGTAAAGTTATGGAAATGAGACTAGGAGATAGGAGACCAAAGGACAGTACACAATGAAGGGGAACAGCCTACCTGTGACGACGCGCGAAAGAGACCTGGGTGTGGACGTAACACCTAATATATCTTCTGAGGCACATATAAATAGGATAACGACAGCAGCGTACTCTACACTGGCAAAAGTTAGAACATCATTCAGAAACCTAAGTAAGGAGGCATTTAGGGCGCTTTACACTGCCTACGTGACGCCAGTCTAAGAGTATGCCGCCTCATCATGGAGTCCCCATCTGAAGAAGCATATAATGAAACTGGAAAAGGTTTAGAGGTTTGCAACGAGACTCGTCCCAGAGTTACGAGGGATGGGGTATGAGGATCGCCTGAGGGAACTGTGCCTTACGACACTAGAAAGAAGAAGGGTGATGGGGGACATGATAGGAACGTATAAAATACTCAGAGGGATTGACAGAGATGACATAGACGAAATGTTCACATGGAATAGTAACAGAACGAGGGGACATGGATGGAAGCTTGAAACTCAGATGAGTCACAGAGATGTTAGGAAGTTTTCTTTTAGCGTGAGAGTAGTGGAAAAATGGAATGCACTTGGGGAACAGGTTGTGGAAGCAAACTCTGTTCATACTTTTAAAACTAGGTATGATAGGGAAATGGGACAGGAGTTATTGCTGTAAACAACCGATAGCTGGAAAGGCGGGATCCAAGAGTCCTCGATCCTGCAAGCACAAATAGGTGAGTACAAATAGGTGAGTACACACACACGCACACGTCGATGTTTGCGGATGACGCAAAGTTGATGAGAAGAGTTGTGACAGATGAGGATTGCAGGGTCCTCCAAGAGGACCTGAACAGGTTGCAGAGATGGTCAGAGAAATGGCTACTGGAATTCAACACGAACAAATGTAAAGTTATGGAAATGAGACTAGGAGATAGGAGACCAAAGGACAGTACACAATGAAGGGGAACAGCCTACCTGTGACGACGCGCGAAAGAGACCTGGGTGTGGACGTAACACCTAATATATCTTCTGAGGCACATATAAATAGGATAACGACAGCAGCGTACTCTACACTGGCAAAAGTTAGAACATCATTCAGAAACCTAAGTAAGGAGGCATTTAGGGCGCTTTACACTGCCTACGTGACGCCAGTCTAAGAGTATGCCGCCTCATCATGGAGTCCCCATCTGAAGAAGCATATAATGAAACTGGAAAAGGTTTAGAGGTTTGCAACGAGACTCGTCCCAGAGTTACGAGGGATGGGGTATGAGGATCGCCTGAGGGAACTGTGCCTTACGACACTAGAAAGAAGAAGGGTGATGGGGGACATGATAGGAACGTATAAAATACTCAGAGGGATTGACAGAGATGACATAGACGAAATGTTCACATGGAATAGTAACAGAACGAGGGGACATGGATGGAAGCTTGAAACTCAGATGAGTCACAGAGATGTTAGGAAGTTTTCTTTTAGCGTGAGAGTAGTGGAAAAATGGAATGCACTTGGGGAACAGGTTGTGGAAGCAAACTCTGTTCATACTTTTAAAACTAGGTATGATAGGGAAATGGGACAGGAGTTATTGCTGTAAACAACCGATAGCTGGAAAGGCGGGATCCAAGAGTCCTCGATCCTGCAAGCACAAATAGGTGAGTACAAATAGGTGAGTACACACACACGCACACGTCGATGTTTGCGGATGACGCAAAGTTGATGAGAAGAGTTGTGACAGATGAGGATTGCAGGGTCCTCCAAGAGGACCTGAACAGGTTGCAGAGATAGTCAGAGAAATAGCTACTGGAATTCAACACGAACAAATGTAAAGTTATGGAAATGAGACTAGGAGATAGGAGACCAAAGGACAGTACACAATGAAGGGGAACAGCCTACCTGTGACGACGCGCGAAAGAGACCTGGGTGTGGACGTAACACCTAATATATCTTCTGAGGCACATATAAATAGGATAACGACAGCAGCGTACTCTACACTGGCAAAAGTTAGAACATCATTCAGAAACCTAAGTAAGGAGGCATTTAGGGCGCTTTACACTGCCTACGTGACGCCAGTCTTAGAGTATGCCGCCTCATCATGGAGTCCCCATCTGAAGAAGCATATAATGAAACTGGAAAAGGTTTAGAGGTTTGCAACGAGACTCGTCCCAGAGTTACGAGGGATGGGGTATGAGGATCGCCTGAGGGAACTGTGCCTTACGACACTAGAAAGAAGAAGGGTGAAGGGGGACATGATAGGAACGTATAAAATACTCAGAGGGATTGACAGAGATGACATAGACGAAATGTTCACATGGAATGGTAACAGAACGAGGGGACATGGATGGAAGCTTGAAACTCAGATGAGTCACAGAGATGTTAGGAAGTTTTCTTTTAGCGTGAGAGTAGTGGGAAAATGGAATGCACTTCAGGAACAGGTTGTGGAAGCAAATACTATTATAAATTTAAAACCAGGTATGATAGGGAAATGGGACAGGAGTCATTGCTGTAAACAACCGATGCTCGAAAGGCGGGATCCAAGAGTCAATGCTCGATCCTGCAGACACAACTAGGTGAGTACAACTAGGTGGGTACACACACACACACACACACACACACACCTTGCGAGGGGGGTCACATGGACCCCCCGTGGAGGACTGGGGGACCCCCCTACCTCTTCCTCCATTTCCCTCTTCCCCCCTTCTGCCCCAATGCCCACACCAACCCCTGAATTCCCTCTGACTAATACAACCTCCCTCCCATTCTCATTATCCATGTCTATCCTTCTCCCCCGCAACCTCTCAACCTCTAACTGACTCCTAACCTCACGCTACCTCCCAACCCCTCTATGTGTGGGATATCTGGGCTTGATTCTGATTAATTAATAATTAAAATAGTAAATTAAATTACGAAGGACCACCCGCTTTTAAAGTAAAGAGGGAAACTGAGAATTTCAGATCATTAGATAAAATTCTAGAGAAAACCAGTGACTATGGATATGACTAGAAAGTATGATCATAAGAATAATTAATGGGCTGTATTATTAAAGAAACAAACCTCAAACACCTACATTGGGGGGTTATTACTGGAGGTCAGTACGTCCAGGAATCAGTGTGGTTCGTTCACTAATTCAATTAATAATAATCTAATCCTATAAATAATGCTGAATATAATATTATTCATATACAGAAGAACATGAATATGAGCATAGTAATGAGTTACAGTAAATCACACATTAATATTAAACATTCTGAATGTATCAAATTGCTAGAATATGGAAAAAAAGAAATAAGCCTTAGCTTGAAGTAGGTTCCTTTAGATAACCCTGGAAGTCCTCTTAATCTCCAAGTCTGGTACACTGACGAATGGCACGGTTAACATGGAGAAGACAGCATGAGGAATTCGTCTCTCGAGCTGCAAGATAAATAACTACCAGTAACAATTGATTTAACTACTCAATTCATATTCAAGATTATTGATATCTACAGATGGAATTCTAATCACCTGTTATTAGGTGTTATCTCGCCGCGTGACGAACAATCACCCCGCTATTATTAAACCTGTAAATGATGCATCAAATAAAGGATACTTAGCTGTGGGCACTGTATAAGTATTAAGATTGCCGTAATTTCGCATCCCAGGCTCCGGTGAACCTATCCTGGATTGATGCGTTTCAAGCTGGCTGATCACGTGTCGTCAGGAACCAAGTCTAGGGGTCCCTCATTTAACACCAGCACTAGTTGAAGATATTATCTGCAAGGTCGTTCACGCCTCACAGTGGCGGCTTTCATCTGCGGATGAATAACACCTGCCCGATTTGCTGGGCAATGGCGTCGTTTATGAGTACGGTAAATACAGTTCTGCCTCCTTCCGGCTCTGCACGTGTCTGCGTACCGACTGTGGGGGATGGCGTCCCTCCAACCCACGCCGAGTCGACGTTCATAACACAAATTATTGTCATGAACATTAATATTTCTCGCATTCGCGCTTGAAACTCCAAAGACTGGACGGGTTTATTATTTAGAGGAACGAAATATTATTATTTAACTATTTAAGAATAGTAAATATATAAGGGAGAGGAATTAATGTCTCCCCATGGCATTCGTTGATGACGTTAACACTATCGCGAGGTAGACGCTATGATTCTAACACTCTATTCGGCTTTTAGTTAGAGAACAATTCGTCTGCAATCAGTTGTCATACAGAATGCTTGAATTTTGGAGAATCGTATTTAATTCTCACATAAATTGAATATAATGTGTTTTACTGTAAAGAAATCTGACGCAATACTGGCGTCAGGTGACGTGAGAATTCTAGCCTAATGCACAGATGAATTATTAGTACAGGAGAATTCTATGAATTGTTAATTTTACTTACTACAATATTTAGTATGGTTAGTAATAAGTGATGAGAATACAACAATGCTGTATTCGATGTTGGAAATATCCAACATAACTCCGGGGGGGGATTCCCAAGGTCGCAGTGTACGGTGTTGTACTGACCTATCCCGAAGTGATATTAAGATTAATACATTAGTATGTTAATATGTTAGTATGTTAGTACACACATAACGAACGTCCCGGATTTATCAAGGACTTACAAGAATTTGAGTCTTGCTATTTACATGTCAACTGAAACATGTTGTTTGTAGCCTACACAATATTTATAAAATTTAACTCTCCCAATTTAAACTAACAGAATCTACAGTGATGCGATATCTTGGGTCATAGTGACGTGTAATGTTTCGTTACGTGATATCACATCGTAGTATCAGCACAGTTTTCTTAGTGGGAAATGAAGGAAATTATTCTTCTTCAGAGTTATAATAGGCTCGCAAATTCCGCCTACATTGTTGAGCTGCAGCTCTAGTGGGACGATTGCTTGGAGGAACAAATTCATTGTCCTCTGAAATTACTGGGGAAACTGGATCTGACTGATATTCTTGTTCAGTCAGTTCTAGGGGAACCAGCTTCTCTAAAGTTTTTAGAGTAGTGTTGCCTTTGCATAAGACCTTAACCACTCTTAGGACACCTTGTCGATCTGGGTGAATGGTGACGATTTTTCCTATAGGCCACTCGGACCTTGGTCCATCACTGTCGACTAGTACAAGGTCTCCAGGTTTTAATTGTACCTTATTGTAAGGGCTCGAAGCTCCGTAGTGGTACTCTCGTAGAGCTGTGAGGTATTCTCGAGTCCACACCTCATTCCACCTGTTAATAACTCTAGAAAGATGCTGGTAGCTTTCCACCAAGTCTCCTCTGGTCACATGGGATGGGTCTACAGGGTCCTCTTCGGCTAAGGGGATGAGAGGGCTCAGTAGACCTCCATGGATCAAGTGAGAGGGGCTCAGTGGTTCTCTCTGGGTGTAATCATCAGACAGGTAGATGATCGGGCGGTTATTGACTCGTGCCTCGATTTCCACAACAATAGTTTGGAGTTCTGAGTAACTGACCTTTTGTCGGTGTAACGTTTTCCTTAGACATCTTTTGACTGTGCCTACCATTCGCTCATAGAACCCACCTTGCCAAGGGGCTCTTGGTGCTATGAATTTCCAGTGACATTGTCTTCTTTGTAAGACTGATTGCACTTCAGGGTGGTTCCAGACTTCTCGCAAACAACTTTCTCCCGCTACAAAATTAGATCCGTTGTCTGATATCATTAATCTAGGACATGATCGACGGGCAGCAAATCTGCGGAAAGCTTGAATGAAAGCTTCGGGGTGACCTCTAAGTGCACGCCTCTGGTTGTAGCACAGGTAAAGAGACAAATGTACGCCTTCACTGGTATATTATCTGGGTTACCAGTGAGGAGTAAGGCTCCTGTATAATCTACTCCAGTGGTTTCGAATGGACGAAGATGAACTACTCGCTCTTCTGGGAGTGGAGGAGGTCCTGGGTAAGGACAGACTCTAGCATCGTATCTCTTACAGATTACACAAGATTTAATAATGGTCTTAACAGTCTGACGTCCTTGAGGAAGCCAGTACTTTTGTCTAAGGTCGGTGAGAGTATCTAAAACTCCACCATGTAGGGTACCATATTGATGGTGATGTAAGACAAAAAGTTTAGTTATGATGTGGTGGCGAGGTAAAAGGATTGGGTTCTTAGTGTCTAAGTCAATTTTTGCACGTAGCAAACGTCCTCCACATCGTAGTATGTTATGAGTGTTGACATCGTACCAGATGCCCAGAGATTTAGTGAGTTTATCCGGAAGATTCTCAAATTCGCTTCCGTAAGTCTCTTGCAGCTCCCGCTTAATCCAATAGTGAACAGGATTGGGAAATTTGTGTCGAATCCCTACTTTTGAGAGAAAATCAAACACGTGTGCAGTCACTCGTAACAATTTGCTTAAATTAGAATAATGATGAGGATTAATGGCTAATGTTCGCTGAGGCTCTGGTTCCTTCATGGGAGCGGTGATACTGGTCACTATGACTTGTGGCTTTTGTTTGGGCCACTGACCACCAACAAGCCATGAAGGTCCGTTGAACCACAGCGAAGATTTGACAAGTTGTTTTAATGTCAATCCTCTTGATAAATAACCGGCAGGATTGTCCTTAGTAGGGACATGTCTAAACTTGTAACCTGCGGATAAATCATGAATCTCCCTGACGCGATTACTGACGTAAGGAGTCTTGTTGTTATTGTTTCTTACCCATTGTAAGACTGCCTCGTTGTCTGACCACACTACAATCTCACCAAAGTGGATATTACTGAGTGTCTTTGCCAGGCAATGGGCCAACCTTACTCCCACTAGCAATGCAGTCAACTCCATCTGAGGTAAGGATCTCTTCTTGATGGGAGCAACTCTTGCTTTTGATGTGAGTAAAATTGATTGAGCACTGTTAACTAAATAGGCTACTGCGCCATATGCTTTGCCAGAGGCATCGCAAAAAACGTGCAAATTGGTGGGTAAGTTTGGTCCTGAAGCATTACGTGGAAATTTCAGAACACCTAACTGATTAAAATCCGTTGAGAGTATTTGCCATTTGGCTTGTAACTCACTTGGTAACGGATCATCCCATCCCATATGTTGTTGCCAGCACTCCTGCATTAGGAGTTTGCCCCTTATTAATATAGGACTAAGTAGGCCTAAAGGGTCAAATGGTTGACTGACAAATGAGAGCAGTGTTCTCATGGTAAGGGTTGAGTTATCAGTTTGCACTGACTTGACATTCATCTCGTCAGTGTTGGTGTTCCATTCCACGCCTAGAACCTTTAATTTACTGGGTACCTGATAATCGGGAAATTCTTTCTCAATTAACTGGTTAAGCAGTTTATTATTTGAGGCCCATGACTGTAGAGGCATATTAGCTCCTAACAGTTCACGGTTAGCCTCATGGTAGATTTCTACCAGATCAGCTTGATCATTAGTTGTCCCCTGGAAATTGTCGACATATAAGTTGTCGCTAATGGTTGCCTTATAAGGGCTGTCTGATTTCCTCAAATGCGTGTCTAATGTTGCTTGCAAAAGAAACGGTGAGGATGTAGCACCAAATAATACAGAGGCGAACCGATAGGTGATTATTTCACTGTTAGGATCCAGTGGATCCTTGTACCAGAGGAATTTTGTGTAGTCACGATCTTCCTCCTGCAATCCTACTCGGAGAAAGGCTTTGCTGATGTCAGCAGTGTAGGCAAAAATGCCTGTGCGAAATCGTAACAATACGTCATGTAGCCTTTGTGTTAGGCTAGGTCCTGTTTGGAGACATTCATTTAGAGACACACTATTAGGCTTTACTTTAGCACTGCAATTAAAGACAATACGAATAGGTGTTGTCAGTGAGTCTTTCACCACAGCATGGTGAGGTAAATAATGACCTGTTTTTCGGTCATCGTGTTCAACAACTTCAATGAACTTATTGTCAAGTTGTTGTTGGATAAGTTGGTGATACATGGTTAGTTTGTCTGGCTGCTTTTGCAGTCGTGTTAATTGAGACCGCAATTGTGAGGCTGCCATAAAATAATTCACTGGAAGTTGGGGATGATCTAATTTCCATGGAAGTCTTACCCAGTATTGTTTATTTGAGTAGACAACTGTATCCAGATATTGCTGGTAAGTCCATGTATCATCAGGACTTGGTTGCTCAGGGATGATGCCTAACGTATCTAAATCCCACAAACGATGTATTGGTGGGACAGACTCAATGTCCTCGGCTATTTCCCTGAAGCGTAGGGGTGACTGCTCTAAGCCTAGTCACGCCACAATTACATTATTGGTTTGTTGGTTTGTGGGCGCTGGACCTTGTCTGAAAAGCACGGGTCCTGTGAGCAATTTGCCACCTGCGGACGACAACAAATTCATACCATGTTGCCTAGTGCATCCAGTGATAAACTTGTAATAATGATCCGCGCCTATTAATATTCCAATATCTGTGAGACAATCGGAATTTATTTTATGATCCGCTAGCCTCATGCGGTTTCGCTTAAGGTGTCTCGCCGTGAGAGCTAAACCTGTGACCTGCAAATCCGTAGGAATCTTATCCACTACCACCGCATGGATTGGGCTAGCAGAGGATCCTAGTCTAACTAGTAATTTAACTACCTTGTAGTCACGTGGTCCACTATTTGATAGGAAACCAGAAATGTTTAACTTCACACTTTTGGTAGGTTTTAAATTTAAATCATCTACCAACTGTTGTGTGATGAAGGTTTTTTGGGAACCTTGGTCAAAGAGACCTCTACTGTTAATTCTAGATCTTCGGTTTATTAATTTAAGCTGAGCGGTAGGCAAGGTAGTACTGTTGCCTGACTCAGTAGCGAGTACATTCACTTCGTGATGTACTTTACAATATTGCACTGCAGTAGAATTAGTAAAATTCTCTCCAGTGGTTATAGTTGGTGTAGGAGATTTCCTACATAAGGCGTAATGGTGTACACTCTGGTTACAACGGTTGCAAGTACGTAGTGGTACTGCACATTTCTTGGGATCATGAGAACCCATACATTTAGTGCATTTGTGCAATTCCTGTAACCTTTTAACTCTAGCATTATACGTAGGATAAGCTGAGCATTGGGAAGTGGTGTGTTCCTGATTGCAGAACAGACACTTTCTTTGATTAATAGACTTAGTCTCTTTAGTAGACAAATCATGAGTTATCTCTGAAGGAGATACTGAGTAGGTACCTACATTTCCACTTCTTTTCCTGGTGGATGGAGTAGGTTTGGATTTATATTTATTAGACTTACTTGGAGTCTGTTTAGGTTTGACTGAAATATCAGTATTAATTGGTTTGGGCTCAGGTTTAATTTTGTCATGAGTCTTTAACCTATTAACTGTGATCCTCAACCCCTCGAAAATCTGATCGAGAGTAAGAAACTCAGTATTATAATGTGAGGAGAGCTCTGTCAAGACGTTTCGAGGTAATTTCCTCTGTAACAATAGCTTGATAGACCATTCAGAACTAGATATATTAACCTTGGTACCTAAGGCCTTCACTAGAGACTCTACTTCTAGTCTGAAGCTTTGAAGTGACTCTGGTCTACTGTTTGGTGCATTCAGATCTAGTAATTGATAATAAAGGGTGGCTATACTTAACTCTTTGTTGCAATAGTTTAACTTCAGGAGTTTTATAGCTTCCTCATAATTACTCTCATTAAGATTAAGGTTATGTATGACCTTTTTAGCCTCTCCTGTGAGAAGACTGAGTAGGTATGTAAATTTAGAAACTTTGTCTAGAGACTGTTTCTTATGGATGTGAACTTCAAAAGAAGTCCAAAAATTATCCCAATTTTCTGTATCTAATCCTGAAAAGGTGGGCAAGTCTAGAGTAGGTAAACGAACCTCAGGTAAGTGATTATTGAAGTGAGACCCAGTGTTGCTGGCATTGGATCCAGACTGTTTGGCTAATTTAGATAGCCTGAAAATTTTATCATGAGTCTCCTCTTCATATTGGGAGATGTCGGTTACTATTTGACTTACTTCATCAGGATCAATTTCTACAGTATTTAGTAGAGCAAGATAAGATTGACCTGCAGTTCTGACTTGATCAAATTTCAGATCAGCCAATCTAACTGTTGACTCTAAGTGATAAGAGTCAATGGGATTATCCTTAGTTAAGTCATCAGCCTTATTGATTAATCTGGTCAAGTGACCTTTAAGGCCAATGTAGGTTCTCCTCAATTGTTCAGGAGTAGCCATGTTGGGCTTAGGTTCAAACTTCACAGTGTTAGTATATGTATTACTAATGAAGCTTGGGTACTTGTTCATTAGTGAACAGGTAACATTAATTGTAGCCTAATTTAAGGTGACTACTTTATGTTTTACCTCACTTGAGGTTGAATGTACCTACCTACCTAACAACAAATAGCTAGATATTTTGTGTACTGTCTGAACTCCACCATTAGTTCTCGTCCGGTTAGCTCATCCTTATCACCATCAGAGTTAATGGAGAAAATCCAGCAATACACAAAATAGATACACAAAATAATGTATACAAGAGAAATATTATGGAGATACTCCAATCAGAGTTATCTCAAAAATTTATCCCACCCTATAGAGGGTCAGCACAAATAATGTAATATATACACAACACTGACTAGTTTTAGATCTAGTCGTAATAATTCCTAACTAAGAACTATAAAATTATTTAGTCTGGGCTTGTACCAAATTCAGCACAATCTCAGCCTAAATTCTACCTAATAACATGGGTAAAGATTATTGTGGTACAGTAAAGTAAATATAGTTGTGCTGTATTTTTGGGTTTTTTGTTTTATAATAGTGCTCTTGCACACACAGGTGAACAATTATGTACAGTTAAGTTTGGCTTGCTAGCCACAGCCTTTTGTGATGGTTGATGGTGTTAATTAACTTGTCAACCACATGCAACCTAGATTCCCCTGACAAATGTACACCGTCTCTGTTCAGGTTCTGTCTGTAAGGTCTGGCTGTAAATTGGATATATGTGGCATCCAATCTCACTCGTTTTTTCAGCCTGAAATTTATGTACTTAGCAGCTCTCAGGTAGTATTCCGGAGTTACTCCCCAACGATTATTTTGGCTTGGTTGGCGAGGCTCCACTAATGTGAATACTACTGATTCACTGATGAGCTTGAAAGAAGAAATTATGTTTTTGAGGTGTTTGATCACCTCGGCTGGATGACGAGTGGGGTGGATGTCATTACCACCTAAGTATATGATGGTTAGGTGGTGAGGCCACTCTAACGCAGGTGTTAGGGTGGTGTTATTGTAAAAGTTATGAGCTGTTGCTCCTGGTGACCTAAAGATTCTCACCTCGGTGTGAGGTATAGGTCTAATTGTTGTGGGTAATTGGCTATGACCCACTAAAGCCACTTTATACATGAGGTAAAAGTAGCAATATGTTAGTGTGATCTAGGCTAACTGATGTGTTACAATGTTAGTTGACACAATTAATTAAATAGTTAGTCTAGCTTCTATCACACAAGGATTAGTTATTAATGGTTAATATTTGATTATAGATTTAATGCTTATCCGGTTCGATAAGGACCATAATGTGGGATATTTGGGCTTGATTCTGATTAATTAATAATTAAAATAGTAAATTAAATTACGAAGGACCACCCGCTTTTAAAGTAAAGAGGGAAACTGAGAATTTCAGATCATTAGATAAAATTCTAGAGAAAACCAGTGACTATGGATATGACTAGAAAGTATGATCATAAGAATAATTAATGGGCTGTATTATTAAAGAAACAAACCTCAAACACCTACATTGGGGGGTTATTACTGGAGGTCAGTACGTCCAGGAATCAGTGTGGTTCGTTCACTAATTCAATTAATAATAATCTAATCCTATAAATAATGCTGAATATAATATTATTCATATAAAGAAGAACATGAATATGAGCATAGTAATGAGTTACAGTAAATCACACATTAATATTAAACATTCTGAATGTATCAAATTGCTAGAATATGGAAAAAAAGAAATAAGCCTTAGCTTGAAGTAGGTTCCTTTAGATAACCCTGGAAGTCCTCTTAATCTCCAAGTCTGGTACACTGACGAATGGCACGGTTAACATGGAGAAGACAGCATGAGGAATTCGTCTCTCGAGCTGCAAGATAAATAACTACCAGTAACAATTGATTTAACTACTCAATTCATATTCAAGATTATTGATATCTACAGATGGAATTCTAATCACCTGTTATTAGGTGTTATCTCGCCGCGTGACGAACAATCACCCCGCTATTATTAAACCTGTAAATGATGCATCGAATAAAGGATACTTAGCTGTGGGCACTGTATAAGTATTAAGATTGCCGTAATTTCGCATCCCAGGCTCCAGTGAACCTATCCTGGATTGATGCGTTTCAAGCTGGCTGATCACGTGTCGTCAGGAACCAAGTCTAGGGGTCCCTCATTTAACACCAGCACTAGTTGAAGATATTATCTGCAAGGTCGTTCACGCCTCACAGTGGCGGCTTTCATCTGCGGATGAATAACACCTGCCCGATTTGCTGGGCAATGGCGTCGTTTATGAGTACGGTAAATACAGTTCTGCCTCCTTCCGGCTCTGCACGTGTCTGCGTACCGACTGTGGGGGATGGCGTCCCTCCAACCCACGCCGAGTCGACGTTCATAACACAAATTATTGTCATGAACATTAATATTTCTCGCATTCGCGCTTGAAACTCCAAAGACTGGACGGGTTTATTATTTAGAGGAACGAAATATTATTATTTAACTATTTAAGAATAGTAAATATATAAGGGAGAGGAATTAATGTCTCCCCATGGCATTCGTTGATGACGTTAACACTATCGCGAGGTAGACGCTATGATTCTAACGCTCTATTCGGGTTTTAGTTAGAGAACAATTCGTCTGCAATCAGTTGTCATACAGAATGCTTGAATTATGGAGAATCGTATTTAATTCTCACACAAATTGAATATAATGTGTTTTACTGTAAAGAAATCTGACGCAATACTGGCGTCAGGTGACGTGAGAATTCTAGCCTAATGCACAGATGAATTATTAGTACAGGAGAATTCTACGAGTTGTTAATTTTACTTACTACAATATTTAGTATGGTTAGTAATAAGTAATGAGAATACAACAATGCTGTATTCGATGTTGGAAATATCCAACACTATGCCTATCAGACCCTCCCTAATCTTCAGACCCAGTATGCCCTTCCTACTTCAGACCTACCTACCCAGGCTCTATCCCAGACATTCCTACCTACCTTCCTAGATGCCCAGTTCCAATTCGCCCCCCAAGCACCCCTCCCGACACCTTTCACCCCCCGGACCCCCCCAGACACCCCCAGCATCACCCCAAACACCGCCCAGATTCCCCAGACACCCCCCGGATCACCCCAGCCCCCATTCACTCCCCCCTAGACATCCCCAGATCCCCCCAGACCCCCAGAATAAGGGCGAACTCTGGTACAAGAGTTTCCATGAAG
Organism: Procambarus clarkii; assembly: GCF_040958095.1. Classification (NCBI taxonomy): domain Eukaryota; kingdom Metazoa; phylum Arthropoda; class Malacostraca; order Decapoda; family Cambaridae; genus Procambarus; species Procambarus clarkii. The sequence goes on along the minus strand of NC_091210.1, from coordinate 10,712,395 downwards.
AATCTCAAGGTTTGGTACACCAATGCTGATGGGGTATCTAATAAAGCAGAAGAGATAAAAGAAAGAGTGAGTGAGGCAGATCGTGACATAGTTGCAATTGTGGAAACTAAAATAAATGACATGATCTCAGAAGCAATCCTTCCAGAGGGGTACCAGGTGATAAGAAAAGAGAGGACACAGAGACAGGGACGGGGAGTGGCACTCTTAATAAAGCAGAAATGGAAGTTTGAAGACCTGAGAAATCGGGTTACCAATGAGAACATAAGCTTCATACATGGAACTCTGACAGCAGATGGGAGGAAGATTGTGATCGTGATGATCTACAATCCCCCTACAAACAGTAAAAGACCCAGGCAGGAGTATGATGACAACAACAAGATTATAGGCACAACAACTGTGCCACACACTTTAGGGAGCTTTTTGCGGCGGATTGAGGGAACAGTCAGAATTGTTTCGAATGGATCTCAATTTAATTTGAATAGAGCTGGGGGGGACCATTATTTTTCAAAGTTTTGGCGCAAAACGTAATAAGTAGAACTATTCTTTCGTAAATGGAAGGTAAGTTTAGTTCCTTTCTCATGTTAACAATTCTGACAGTTCTAGGACAACCCAGGATGATGCGCATGGCATCATTCTGTACTACATCTAGGCCTTGTAATTGTTTAGGAGAAAAATTAAGAAGATGCAAGGCATAATAATCAACAACAGATCGTATAAAGGCAATATAAAAACTAAGAGCATATTTTATGTTAATGCCAAATCCTTTGCCAACAAGAGTTTTGAGAGGTTTAAGACGCTCAACTAGTTTTTTGCGCAGGTTGCTGACGAGATTTATATTATTAACCTCGACTCCAAGATATTTATAAGACTCGCACGTATCCACGGGCACTCCATTAATAGTATAGTTAACATGAAGAGAATGGGGAACAAGAACTCTTGTTTTATCAACAGAAATTTTGAGGCCACATTCTACTACTTTCTTGGAGAATGCATCAAGTAACATTTGTAGCCTTGGTTTACTGTGTGCCATAATACAAATATCATCAGCATAACATATAACAGTTTCCGGAGGTTGTACAGGTATGTCATGGATAAGTTTGTGCATAAGTATGTTGAAGAGCATAGGGCTTAGGACACCACCTTGAGGTGTGCCTAGTTCGAGTGCATCTGTTCTTGTACTTTTTACTCCTTTAAATAGGACACTAGCACGCCTGTTGGATAGGTAGCTCTTTATCCAACTCAGAAGATTACCTTTGATTCCAAATTCAGCAAGTTGCTCTAATATTATTTCGCCATTCGCTACATCGAAAGCTGACTTTAGGTCAATAAAGGCTGCCTGTGTCCCATCCTGGGAGTTTACAAAATATTCAGTAAAGCATGTTTGTGTGCTACACTTGGACATGAACCCATATAGGTTTGGGGCCAGTTTTTCTTTGACCTGAAACATGACACGATTGAGAACATTTCTTTCCAAAACTTTACACATGCAAGATGTAAGGGAAATGGGTCTGAATCTTTGAGAGTTAGGTTTAGGAATTGGTACTATGAGACTTTGTGTCCATTTCTTTGGCAGCATACCTTGCGAGAGACTCATTTGATAGAGGTCAAGCAGAGGGTGGCTAGGGACATCATTCAGTAAGCTCAAGGTGTTATAAGTTATATCATCCTCACCAGGGGCAGTTTGTTTAGGTTTCCCTAATGCTGATGTCAATTCAAAGGAGGTTATAGCAAAATGATCTGTTAAATCTGGTGAGGAGCATGCTATTGCAACACTAGCCCACAGAATGAGAGCGAAGCTGCTGGTCATGGGGGACCTAAATCATGGAGAGATAAATTGGGAATCAAGAAATCCTCATGAAGGGGACGAAACGTGGGGAGCAAAGTTAGTAGATGCTATAGACAGGAATTTCCTAACACAACATGTAAAGGAAGACACAAGGGAAAGAGGAGGAAATGCACTGAGCCTATTAGACCTGATTTTCACCCAGAACGTAGAAGACATCGAGAATTTGGAACATGAAATACCTCTAGGGGCCAGTGACCATTGTGTCCTAGTCTTTGACTACATAATGGAATTCAAACTTGTGACCATGGGACAAGAGATCTGGGAAAGGAGAGTTGACTACAGGGAAGGGGACTATAGGAGGATAAGGGACTATCTGAGAGAGGTGCAGTAGGAGGAAGAAATTCGAGGAAAAACAGTTCAAGATATGATGGACCTAGTCATACAGAAATGCCAGGAGGCCGAAGAGAGATTTATACCAACAGTAAAGGGAAAAATATAAGAGGGAATATAATAACCCATTTTTTAATAGACAGTGTCAGGAAGCAAAAATGGCCAGCAGGCGGGAGCGGAGGAAGTACAGAAGACAAAGGACAGAGGACAACAGGATCAGATGCAACAGAGCTAGGAACAATTACATTACCATAAAACGAATATCGGAAAGGGACTATGAGAACGACATCGCGATCAAAGCGAAAAAGCAACCTAAGCTGCTTTGCCACAGCCATATAAGAAGAAAAATGTCGGTAAACGACCAAGTGACAAGACCACGGAAAACAGAGGGGGAAATATACTGAAAGTGACAAGGAAATCTGTGAGGCACTGAATGCCAGTTTTCATGGAGTGTTCACAACCGAGCCTGAGCATCTCTCATTGTTAGAAGGGATTATCCTAGATGAAAGACTATCAGATATAGAGGTGACAGCAGAGGAGGTAATGAAACAGTTGACAACACAGGATGCAACTAAAGCAGTTGGACCAGACAAATTATCACCGTGTATACTAAAAGAAGCAGCACAGCCCCTCAGCGTGCCTCTGGCAATGATCTTTAATGAGTCACTTAGGTCGGGTGAATTGCCCAGTTGCTGGAAGAAGGCAAATGTCGTACCGATCTTGAAGAAAGGTGATAGGGAGGAGGCACTTAACAATTAACCTGTATCACTGACAAGCATCCCCTGTCAAATACTGGAAAGAATAATTAGGCTACGACTGGTTGCACACCTGGAGAACGTTAGGTTTGTGAACAAACATCAACATGGGTTCTGGAAAAGGAAATCGTGCCTAACAAACCTTTTGGAATTCTAGGATAAAATAATGAGGATAAGATAGAGCAAAGATGGTTGGGCAGACTACATATTTCTGGACTGCCAAAGAGCCTTTGATACAGTACCGCACATGAGACTGCTGTTCAAACTTGAGAGGCAGGCAGGGGTGGGAGGAAAGGTCCTAGCATGAATAAGGAACTACCTAACAGGAAAAAGTTAAAGAGTTATGGTAAGGGGCGAGAAGCCGGACTGGCGAACAGTAACGAGTGGAGTACCACAAGGATCGGTGCTGGGACCAATTCTATTTTTAGTGTATGTTAACGACATGTTAACAGGAGTAGAGTCCTACATGTCGATGTTTGCGGATGATGCAAAGTTGATGAGAAGAGTTGTGACAGATGAGGATTGCAGGATCCTCCAAGAGGACCTGAACAGGTTGAAGAGATGGCCAGAGAAATGGCTACTGGAGTTCAACACGAGCAAATGTAAAGTTATGGAAATGGGACTAGGAGATAGAAGACCAAAGGGACGGTACACAATGAAGGGGAACAGCCTACCTGTGACGACACGCGAAAGAGACCTGGGCGTGGACGTAACACCTAATCTATCTCCTGAAGCACATATAAACAGGATAACGACAGCAGCGTACTCTACACTGGCAGAAGTTAGAACATCATTCAGAAACCTAAGTAAAGAGGCATTTAGGGCGCTTTACACTGTACGTGAGGCCAGTCTTAGAGTATGCTGCCTCTTCATGGAGTCCCCATCTGAAGAAACATATAAGGAAACTGGAAAAGGTTCAGAGGTTTGCAACGAGACTCGTCCCAGAGTTACGAGGGATTGTGTATGAGGAGCGCCTGAGAGAACTGTGCCTTATGACACTAGAAAGAAGAAGGGAGAGGAGGGAACATGATAGGATCGTATAAAATACTCAGGGGGATTGACAGAGTGGACATAGACGAAATGTTCAAACGGAATAGTAACAGAACGAGGGGACATGGATGGAAGCTTGAAACTCAGATGAGTCACAGGGATGTTAGGAAGTTTTCTTTTAGAGTGAGAGTAGTGGGAAAATGGAATGCACTCAAGGAACTGGTTAAGGAAGTAAATACTATTCATAATTTTAAAACTAAATATGATAGGGAAATAAGACCATAGTCATTGCTGTAAACAACCGATGCTCGAAAGGCGGGATCCAAAACTCAATGCTCGATCCTGCAGACACAATTAGGTGAGTAAAGTTAGGTGAATACACACACACACACACACACACACCAGAAATATGGAAGACGGCTAATGTAGTCCCAATATACAAAAAGGGCGACAGACAAGAGGCACTGAACTACAGGCCAGTGTCCTTAACTTGTATACCATGCAAAGTGATGGAGAAGATCGTGAGAAAAGACCTAGTAACTCATCTGCAGAGAAGGGACTTCGTGACAACCCATCAACATGGGTTCAGGGAGGGTAAATCTTGCCTTACAGGCTTAATAGAATTCTACGATCAGGTGACAAACATTAAGCAAGAAAGAGAAGGATGGGCGGACTGCATCTTTTTGGACTGTCGGAAAACCTTTGACTCAGTACCCCATAAAAGGCTAATGCATAAGCTGGAGAAACAGGCAGGAGTAACTGGTAGGGCGCTCCAGTGGATGAGGGAGTACCTAAGCAATAGGAAGCAGAGAGTTACAGTAACGAGTGAGACCTCAGATTGGCGTGAAGTCACCAGTGGAGTCCCACAGGGCTCTGTACTCGGACCAATCCTGTTTCTGATATACGTAAATGATCTTCAAGAGAGTATAGACTCATTCCTCTCAATGTGTGCTGACGACGCCAAAATTATGAGAAGGATTAAGACAGAGGAGAACAGCTTGAGGCTTCAGAAAGACTTGGATAAACTGCAGGAATGGTCCAACAAACGGTTGTTAGAGTTTAACCCAACCAAATGTAATGTTATGAAGATAGGTGTAGGGAGCAGAATACCAGATACAAGGTATGATTTGGGAGATAAAATTCTTAAAGAGTCAGAGAGAGAGAAAGAGTTGGGGGTTGATATCATGCCAGACCTTTCCCCTGAAGCCCATATCAAGAGGATAACATCAGTGGCATATGCCAGGTTGGCCCACATAACAACGGCCTTTAGAAACATGTGTAGGGAATCATTTGGAACTTTGTATACCACATATGACAGACCAATCCTGGAGTATGCGGCACCAGCATGGAGTCCATATCTAGTCAAGCATAAGACTAAACTAGAGAAGGTTCAAAGGTTTGCCACCAGACTAGTACCCGAGATGAGAGGTATGACGCACGAGGAGAGACTAAGGGTGCTAAACCTCACGTCGTTGGAAGACAGAAGAGTTGGGGGGACATGATCACCACATGCAAGATTCTCAAAGGAATTGATAGGGTAGATAAGGACATGCTATTTAACACAAGGGGCACACGCACTAGGGGACACAGGTGGAAACTGAGTGCCCAAATGAGCCACAGAGATATTAGAAAGAACTTTTTCAGAGTCAGAGAGGTTGACAAATGGAATGCATTAGGAAGTGATGTGGTGAAGGCAGACTCCATACACAGTTTCAAGTGTAGATATGATAGAGTCCAATAGGCTCAGGAACCTGAACACCAGTTGATTGACAGTTGAGAGGTGGGACCAAAGAGCCAGAGCTCAACCCCCACAAAATAAATAGGTGAGTACACACACACACACCCCAAGAACCACCATCATCAATCTACTTGAACTTAGTGAATCACCACGTGGGAGGCGATGACGGATCACCATTGTCATCCATACATCATCATTACTCATCTGGTTGTGTGAGCGGGAGGCAGACTGGAATGTACCCCTCTCTGGTCAATTAATCAGGTGTACAGAGTGAGGTAAAATATTATCAAATTCTTGTTCAGAATATCATATATATTTAAAATCACAAAGCTGCTCATTTTAGGTAGAGGTAAACGCTTATGGGAACTCGTGATACACGCACGCACGCACGCGCATGCGCGCACGCCCACGTACGTATGCACGCACACATGCACGCACACGCAAAAACACACACACACACGCACACACACTTATATATTATGTGAGAAATCTTTAAAGAATTCTGATAAAGAAAGAGATCTAGGGGTGGTTCTAGATAGAAAACTGAGGACCACATAAAGAATATTGTGTGAGGAGCCTATGCCACACTTTCTAACTTCAGAATTGCTTTTAAATACATGGATTGCGATATACTAAAGAAATTGTTCACGACTTTTGTTAGGCCAAAGCTAGAATATGCAGCGGTTGTGTGGTGCCCATATCTTAAGAAGCACATCAACAAATTGGAAAAGGTGCAAAGACATGCTACTAAGTGGCTCCCAGAACTGAAGGGCAAGAGCTACGAGAAGAGGTTAGAGGCATTAAATAGGCCAAAACTGGAAGACAGAAGAAAAAGAGGTGATATGATCACTACATACAAAATAATAACAGGAATTGATAAAATCGATAGGGGAGATTTCCTGAGACCTGGAACTTTAAGAACAAGAGGTCATAGATTTAAACTAGCTAAACACAGATGCCGAAGAAATATAAGAAAATTCACTTTCGCAAACAGAGTGGTAGACGGTTGGAACAAGTTAGGTGAGAAGGTGGTGGAGGCCAAGATTGTCAGTAGTTTCAAAGCGTTATATGACAAAGAGTGCTGGGAACAACAACACCCCCAGAGGCGAGGGGGGAACCCACAACCAGATACCCAGTAACACCAGAAGGGAGGACAACCCCGCCTCCCTCCTCTGCATAGAAACCCCCCCTACCCCAAACCCTCCCTGCCCCCACTCAAATGTTCAGCCAGATCTCCCTCCCCCCACACCCAATCCCCACCCTTCTACCCCTCCCCACCTCCCGAGTCCTCCCTCCCCCCCTTTCCTTCCCGTCCTCCCTCCCCTTTCACCCCATACCCTCCCTGTCCCTCCCCCTTCACTGGATCCCCCGCCCCTCATCCCAGTATCCTCTGAGACCCTGTTATCCACCTCACAGGTCCTCACACCCATGGAACAGCCTCCCCCACCAGCAGAACAATCACCAAGGAGGCGATTTGAGAAGGGACAGAAGAAAGTGAGCCTCAAAGCGATGTACACTAACATAGATGGAATTACAAATAAAGCAAATGAGCTTGGAGAACTGGTACTAGAGGAAAACCCAGACATAATAGCCCTCACAGAAACAAAGATCACGAAAACGATAACAAATGCAGTGTTCCCACAGGACTATTATGTTATGAGGAAAGAGAGGGAAGGAAGAGGTGGGGGTGGTGTAGCTCTGCTGGTAAGAAAAGGCTGGGATTTTGAGGAGATGGATATTCAGGGCTGTGAAGGTTTCAGTGACTACATAGCAGGTACTGTAACAAATGGAGGGAAAAAAATTATAGTCGCAGTCATATATAATCCACCACCAAATGACAAGACCTAGACAGGAATATGATAGAAACAACATGGCCACCAATCTATATTCCAACCATGGGAATATAGATTGGGAGAACAGAGACCCGCATGGAGGACCAGAAACAGGGAGAGCTAAGCTGCTAGACGTGGCAACAAGAAACTTTCTAAGCCAACACATCAAGGAACCAACAAGAATGTGAGGAGAAGATGAACCAGCAATGCTTGATGTGATATTTACCCTAAAGGAGTGGATATAAGGGAAGTCAAGATGGAATCATCCTTGGGAATGAGTGATCACAGTGTATTGAACTTTGAGTACCTGGTATAGCTTCGAATTATCTCCCCAAAAAAAAGAACTAGGAAACAAAAGGATGGCTTACTGAAAGGGAAATTATGAGGAGATGAGAAGCTTCCTAAGGAAAATGCCTTGGGACACAGACCTCAGAGCTAAGTCTGTACAAGATATGATGGACTATGTCACCTAAATGTGTCAGGAGGCAGTAAGCAGGTTCATCTCGGCCCAAAAGGAAAAATCCGAGAAGCAAAAGAAGAATCCATGGTATAATAGGGCATGTATGGAAGCGAAGAAACTGAACAAAAGGGCGTGGAGGAACTTCCGGAATAACAGAACACCAGAAAGCAGAGAAAGGTACCAGAGAACCAGGAATGAGTATGTCAGGGTGAGAAGAGAAGCAGAGAAAAGTTATGAAAATGATATAGCAAACAAAGCCAAGACCAAACCAAAGCCACTTCACAGTCACATCAGAAGGAAAACAACAGTGAAAGAACAGGCAGTGAAACTTAGAACAGGCGAGGACAGGTATACAGAGAATGACAAAGAGGTGCGTGAAGAACTCAACAAGAGGTTCCAGGAGGTCTTCACAATAGAACAAGGTGAGGTCACTGTGCTAGGAGACAGGGAAGTAAACCAGGCGGCCATAGAAGAGTTCAAAATTACGAGAGAGGAGGTCAAGAGACACCTGCTTGATCTGGATGTTAGAAAGGCTGTTGGTCCAGACGGGATCTCGCAATGGGTACTGAAAGTGTGTGCAGAGGCATTTTGCTTGCCACTCTCGATAGTGTATAGTAGGTCTCTGGAGACGGGACACTTACCAGTAATATGGAAGACGGCGAATGTGGTCCCAATATACAAAAAGGGCGACAGGCAAGAGGCACTGAACTACAGGCCAGTGTCCTTGACTTGTCTACCATGCTAAGTGATGGAGAAGATCGTGAGAAAAAACCTGGTATCACGTCTGGAGAGAAGGGACTTCGTGACAAATCGCCAACATTGGTTCAGGGAGGGTAAATCTTGCCTGACAGGCTTAATAGAATTCTACGACCAGGTGACAAAGATTAAGCAAGAAAGAGACGGCTGGGCGGACTGCATTTTCTTGGATTGTCGGAAAGCCTTTGACACAGTACCGCATAAGAGGCTGGTACATAAGCAGGAGAGACAGGCAGGTGTAGCTGGTAAGATGCTCCAATGGATAAGGGAGTACCTAAGCAATAGGAAGCAGAGAGTTACAGTGAGGGGTGAGACCTCCGATTGGCGTGAAGTCACCAGTGGAGTCCCACAGGGCTCTGTACTCGGTCCTATCTTGTTTCTGATATATGTAAATGATCTCCCAGAGGGTATAGATTCATTTCTCACAAGGTTTGCGGACGATGCCAAAATTATGAGAAGGATTAAGACAGAAGAGGACTTCTTGAGGCTTCAAGAAGACCTAGACAAGCTGAAGGAATGGTCGAACAAATGGTTGTTAGAGTTTAACCCAACCAAATGTAATGTAATGAAGATAGGTGTAGGGAGCTGGAGGCCAGATACAAGGTATCATCTGGGAGAGGAAATTCTTCAGGAGTCAGAGAAAGAAAAAGACTTGGGGGTTGATATCACGCCAGACCTGTCTCCTGCAGCCCATATCAAGAGGATAACATCAGTGGCATATGCCAGGCTGGCCAACATACGAACGGCATTCAGAAACTTGTGTAAAGAATCATACAGAACTTTGTATACCACATATGTCAGGCCAATCCTGGAGTATGCAGTCCCAGCATGGTGTCCATATCAAGCAAAGGATAAGACTAAACTGGAAACGGTTCAAAGATTTGCCACCAGACTAGTACCTGAGCTGAGAGGTATGAGCTACGAGGAGAGACTACAGGAATTAAACCTCACTTCGCTGGAAGACAGAAGAGTTAGTGAGGACATGATCACCACATTCAAGATTCTCAAGGGAATTGATAGGGTAGATAAAGACAGGCTATTTAACACAAGAGGCACACACACAAGGGGACACAAGTGGAAACTGAGTGCCCAAATGAGCCACAGAGATATTAGAAAAAACTTTTTTAGTGTCAGAGTGGTTGACAAATGGAATTCATTAGGAGGTGATGTGGTGGAGGCTGACTCCATATACAGTTTCAGGTGTAGATATGATAGAGCCCAATAGGCTCAGGAATCTGTACACCTGTTGATTGACGGTTAAGAGGCGGGACCAAAGAGCCAGAACACAATCCCCGCAAACACAATTAGGTGAGTGCAACTAGGTGAGAACACACAAGTTTAACAGCCACAGGGAGAAGAGCACCACTCCCACCTTCCAACCAATGGACGTCCTACCTGCCTCAACCCCTGCCAGCCCCCCATTAAGTGCCCACCAAGGGCATCCTGCCCCCCCACTCACCATCCTCCCCAAGACCTCCTTTCTCACCAACCCACCAAGCCCTCTCTTCTCACCCATGCCCCCCAAGCCTCCCCTCTTACTCCCCCCTAACCTCCCCTTCTCACCCCCCCCCATGCCCTCGCTTCTCCCCCCCCCAAGCCCTCTCTCCTCCACCACCACCCTCCACGTACCAGATCCTCCCAACACCCGCACACCCCATATCCCCCAGGTCCCCCTCCTTAGGCCCTCCCATCCTGGATCCTCCCTCTTTCCCTCCTTCGTGGGAATCAACAGAAAATGAGAAGGGACAGAAGAGAGTCAGTTCAGGGTGATGCACTCAAACATAGATGGGATCACAAGCAAGGCAAGTGAACTAAGGGAAAGAGCACAAGAAGTGAACCCAGATGTAATCGGACTCACACAAACAAAACTCTCAAGAATCAAAATGATTGAGTTTTTTCCCCAGGACTACACAGTAATAAGAAAAGAGGGGGAAGGTAAGGGAGGAGGCGGAGTGGCTCTACTAATGAGAAAGGAATGGAGTTACAAGGAGATGGCTATCCCAGGCTGCAAGGGATTCAGAGACTACATAACAGGCACCATGACAATGGGAGGACCAAGAATAGTAGTAGCAGTGATATATAACCCGCCACCCAATGATAGAAGACTCAGGCAAGAGTATGACAACAACAACATGGCAGTTAACGCTATAAATGAGAGGGAAGCCTCTGCTGCCTGTAGAAAAAGATCTCATCTGCTCATCATGGAGGACTTTAATCATGGAAGGATAGACTGAGAAAACAAGGAATCACATGGAGGTGAGGATACATGGAGAGCTAAACTATTGGAGGTGGCGACAAGAAACTTCTTAAGCCAGCATGTCAGAGGACCCACAAGGATGAGAGGAAACGATTAACCAGCGAGACTCGACCTAGTCTTCACTCGAACGACTCCGATATAAGGGATATCGGTTTCGAGGCCCCAGTAGGAATGAGCAACCACAGTGTCGGACGTTTGAGTATCTGATTGAAGAAGGGTTAAGGAACTCGAGGAGGGGAACTGAAAACAAAAGGCTGGCATTCCAAAAGGGAAACTATGCGGAGAGAAGGAAATTCCTAACAGATATAACATGGGAAACAGAGCTCAGGGGAAAGACGGTCCAAGACATGATGGACTACATCATGCAGAAGTGTAAAGAGGCAGCAGACAAGTTTGTCCTGGACCAAAAGGAAAACAACGAAATGCAAATGAGAAGCCCATGGTTTAATCAGAGATGTAGGCTAGCTAAGCAGTAAAGTAAAAGGGCGTGGAGAAACTATAGAAATAATAGATCACTCGAGAGCAGAGAAACATACCAGAGTGCAAGTAATGAATATGCCAGGTTGAGAAGAGAGACAGAAAGGCATTACGAAAATGACGTTGCAAGCAAAGCAAAGACTCAACCTAAATTGTTGCACAGCCACATCAGGAGAAAAACAACAGTAAAGGAACAGGTAATGAAATTGTGGATAGGGGCAGACAGATTCACAACAAACGACTAGGAAGTGGGCGAGGAACTGAATAATAAATTCCAGGAGGTCTTCACATGCAAGGGGAAGTTCTAGAGATAAGAGAAGGAATAGTTAACCAGGAACCACTAGAAGAGTTTGAGACTTCCAGTGGGGATGTAAGGAATCTCTTGCTAGAGTTGGATGTGACATAGGCTATAGGCCTGAATCGAGAGCAGAGAAACATACCAGAGTGGAATCTCCCCATGGATACTATAATAAAGAGCAGAAGCACTATGCCTGGCACTCTCCATAGTGTATAACATATCACTGGTAACAGGGGAACTGCCAAAAATGTGGAAGACTGCTAATGTAGTCCCGATATACAAGAAAGGGGATAGACAGGAAGCACTGAACTACAGGCCAGTCCCTAACTTGCATATCATGCAAGCTGATAGAGAAGATTGTGCGAAAAAAAACTTGTGGAACATCTGGACCTAAAGAACTTCGTAACACAGCATCAACATGGGTTGAGGGATAGCATGTCCTGCCTCACAGGATTAACTGAATTCTATGACCAGGCAATAAAAATCAGGCAAGAAAGAGAGGGGTAGGCAGACTGCATCTTCTTGGATTGCCAGAAAGCCTTTGACACAGTACCACACAAGAGGCTAGTGAAAAAGCTGAAGATGCGGGCAGGAGTGAAAGGGAAGGTATTCCATTGGATAAAGGAGTACCTAAGCAACAGAAGACAGCGAGTCATTCTGAGGGGGTGAGGCCTCAGATTGGAGAGGGTATAGAATCGTTCCTATCATTTTTTGCTGATGATGCAAAAATTATGAGGAGGATTAAAACAGAGGATGATAGTAGGAGGCTACAAGATGACCTAGGCAGACTGAATGAATGATCCAACAAATGGCTACTAAAGTTCAACTCTAGTAAATGCAAGGTCATGAAACTAGGCAGTGGAAACAGGAGGCCAGACATAGGATACCGAATGGGAAATGATGTACTTCATGAAACGGACAGAGAGAAAGATCTAGGAGTTGATATCACACAAAACCTGTCTCTGAAGTCACCATCAAAAGAATTACATCTGTTGCATATGCGAGGCTGGCTAACATCAGAACAGCCTTCAGGAACCTGTGTAAGGAATCATTCAGAACCTTGTACACCGCATATGTAAGACCAATCCTGGAGTATGCGGCCCCAGCATGGAACCCGTACCTTGTCAAGCATAAGACGAAGCTGCAAAAAGTCCAAAGGTATGCCACTAGGCTGGTCCAAGAACTAAGAAGCATGAGAGGAAAAGATGCGTGAAATGCACCTCACGACACTGGAAAACAGAAGAAAATGAGGAGACATGATCACTACCTACAAAATGCTCAGAGGAATTGAATGGGTAGATAAGGATAAACTTTTTAACACAGGTGGTACGCAAACAAGGGGACACTGGTGGAGACTGAGTACTCAAATTAGGCTTAGGAACATTAGAGAGAACTTTTTCAGTGTCAGAGTAGTTAACAAGTGGAATGCATTAGACAGTGATGTGGTGGAGGCTGACTCCTTACACAGTTTCAAATAGAGATATGATAGAACCCAGTAGGTTCAGGAATCTGTACATCAGTTGATTGACAGTTGAGAAACGGAACCAAAGAGCCGGAGCTCAATCCCCGCAAGCACAACTAGGTGAGTACACAAGTGACTACTTCAACCAAGTGAAGGTTTCACTTGTGACTACATAACAGGTACCATAGCAATTGGAGGACAAAAACTTATAGTCGTAGTCATATAACTCCCACCTAATGACAGACGACCCAGACAGGAATATGAAAGAAACAACATGACCACCATTAATATAATATAGAGGGCAGCTTCTGTGGCTAGCAGGAATGGATCTGAACTACTAATCATGGTAGACTTTAACCACGGGAAGATAGATTGGGAGATCAGAGACCCTCAAGGGAGACTAGACACAGGGAGAGCTAAGCTGATGGAAGTGGCAACAAGAAACATTATAAGTCAACACATCAAGGGACCGACAAGAATGAGAGGAGAGGATGAACCAGCTATTCTTGATCTGATATTTACCCCTAAATGAGTGGGATAAATGGGAAGTTAAGCTGGAAGCACCCTTGGGAATGAGAGATCACAGTGTATTGATCTTTGACTACCTGGTAGAGCTAGGATTTATCTCCCCCCCAAAAAAAAAAAAAAAAAACTACGAAAGAAAGGACTGGCGTACCGAAAGTGGAATTATGAGGATATGAGAAGTTTCCTTATGGATATACCATGGGACACAGAACTCAGAGCTAAGTTCGTATAAGACATGATGGACTATGTCACCCAAAAGTGTCAGGAGGCAGTAAACAGGTCTATCCCAGCCGAAAAGGAAAAATCCGAGAAGCAAAAGAAGAATCCGTGGTTTAATTGGGCATGTATGGAAGCAAAGGAGCTGAACAAAAAGACGTAGAATTAACGTCCGAAATAACAGAACACCAGAATCAGAGCGAGATACTAGAGAACCAGGAATGAGTATGTTATTGCGAGAAGAGAAGCAGAGAAAAAGTATGATAATGATATAGCAAATAAAGCCAAGACCGAACCAAAGCTACTCCACAGTCACATCAGGAGGAAAACAACAGTGAAAGAACAAGTGATGTAACATAGAACGGGTGAAAACAGGTATACCAGACGGCCGTGGAAGGGTTCGAAATAACAAGAAATGAGGTCAAGACACACTTGTTGGATCTGGACGTGAGTAAGGCTATTGGTCCAGAAGGAATCTCACCATGGGTACTGAAAGAGTGTGCTGAAAGAGTATAGTGGGTCACTGGAGACGGAAGACCTACCTGAAATATGGAAGACGGCTAATGTAGTCCCAATATACAAAAAGGGCGACAGGCAAAAGGTACTGAACTACAGGCCAGTGTCCTTAACTTGTATACCATGCAAGGTGGTGGAGAATATCATGATAAAAAACCTAGTAACTCATCTGGAGAGAAGGAACTTTATGACAACCCATCAACATGGGTTCAGGAAGGGTAAATCTTGCCTCACTGGCTTAATAAAATTTCACGATCAGGTGACAAAGATTAAGCAAGAAAGAGAAGGATTGGTGGACTGCATTTTCTTGGACTGTCGGGAAGCCTTTGACACAGTACCCCATAAGAGGCCGATACATAAGCTGGAGAAACAGTCAGGAGAGTTACACTGAGGGTTGAGACCTCAGATTAGCGTGGAGTCACCAGTGGAGTCCCACAGGGCTTTGTATTCGGACCTATCCTGTTTCTGTTATATGTAAATGATCTCCCAGAGAGTATAGACTCATTCTCCTCAATGTTTGCTGACGATTCCAAAATTGTGAGAAGGATTAAGACAGAGGAGGACAGCTTGAGGCTTCAAGAAGACCTGGACAAGCTGCAGGAATGGTCAAACAAATGGTTGTTAGAGTCTAACCCAAGCAAATGTAATGTAATGAAGATTGGTGTAGGGACCAGGAGGCCATATACAAGGTATCATTAGGGAGATGAAATTCTTCAAAAGTCAGAAGGAGAGAAAGACTTGGAGGTTGATATCACACCAGACCTTTCCCCTGAAGCCCACATCAAGAGAGTAACATCAGCAGCATATGCCAGGCTGGCCAACATAAGAAAGTTGTGTTAGGAATCATACAGAACTTTGTATTCCACATATGTCAGACCAATCCTGGAGCATGCAGTTCCAGCATGGAGTCAATATTCAAGCATTAGACTAAACTGGAAAACGTTCAAAAGTTTCCCACCAGACTAGTATCCGAACCGAGGAGTATGAACTATGAGGAGAGACTACGGGAAATATATCTCACGTCGCTGGAAAACAGAAGAGTTTGGGGGAACATGATCAAGTCAACATGATTCTTATAGGAATTGATAGGACAGATAGACAGGCTGTTTATCACAAAGGGCACACGCACTAAGGGACACAGGTGGAAATTGAGTGCCACAGAGATATTAGAAAGAACTTTTTTAGTGTCAGAGTGATTGACAAATGGAATGCATTAGGAAGTGATGTGGTGGAGGCTGACTCCATACACAGGTTCAAGTGTAGATATGATAGACCCCAACAGATTCATGAACCTGTACATCAGGTGATTGAGAGATGAGAGGCTGGATAATAATGGTTGTCAGTTGCGGTTGTAGCTTTCTTGGTAGTGGGGAGGAATGGAGTACCAAACAGCTGTGGGCATTTTCTTTTTTATTATCTACTAGCTGTACCCGGGCACACATTGCTGCAGCTCAGCAACGCATGTACGTTGCTGAACAACAGCAACACTTCCCCTGTCTTCCAGTCCTCCCCACCATTCCTCCCTCCCCCGTCCCCTCGTCCTCCTAACCATTCCCAACTCCACCGTCCCCTCGTCCTCTCCCCATCTCCCTCTCTCTCCCGTCCCCTCGTCTTCCCTACCATTCCCCCCTCCCCCGTCCCCTCGTCCTCCCCAACTTCCCTGTCCCTTTGTCCTCCCCCCCCCCCCACCAATCTCCATTCCCCTGTCCCATCGTCCCCACCATCCCCTCATCCTCCCCACCATTACCCAGTCCTATGTCCCCTCGTCGTCCCCACCCTCCTCCACTCCCGTCCCCTCGTCCTCCCCACTCCCTAGTTCGAAGCATTCCCAAATGATTTGATGTTCGCATCAGAAAATTGTGAACATCAAATCATCTCATTTTCCCATTACTGAAATATAAGAAAACCATTAAAAACGAAATGACAAACAATGAAAAAATAAACAAATAAACTATACTCACGAAATGAACGGTATGGTAAATAACAAAGCTCAATTCCAATGCAATGTCATGCAAAAGGATTAAATCAAAATGAAAACAAATCGAAATCTATGAAAATTCAATTTATCAATGAAATCGGAAACATTGAAATGGAATCGAAACATATTTAGTATAGCGTAATTTGTTCTTACGTGCAACAGATGAAGCTTATTTTTTTTTAAATCATGTTTTTACCTCTCACAATTGTGGCATCTATACTTATACTCACAAAATGAACGGTATGATAAACAACACAGCTCTGTTCCAATGCAAAGTCACAAAAAATAATTATATCACAATGAAAATAAATCGACATGTATGAAAATTAAATTTGTCAATGCAATCAAAAAAACTGAAATGGAATCGTACCATACTTAGTATAGAGTGTGTGGCTCTTACGTGCAACAGATGGCACCGTTTCTTAAAAAAAATGTTTTTATCTGTCACAGGTATGGCATCTATACTTATAATTATGAAATGAATGGTATGGTAAACAACACCGCTTAATTCCAAAACAATGTCACTCAAAATAATACCATAAAAATTTAAATAAATCAAAATATATGAACATTAATAACATATTTAGTATAGCGTGTGTGTTGCTGTTGCGTGCAACAGATGGCGCTGTTTTTTTTTAAAAAACATGTTTTTACCTGTCAGAGGGGTGGCAGCTATATAGTAGGTATATATAAACACACGCATATTCGAATGGAACGTTGTGTCAGAATTTCAAAGCAATCGGTGAAGAACTCTGGGAGATTACAGCGTGTGTTACTCTTACATCCAACAGATGAGATTGTTTTTTAAAAAAGCATGTTTTTTCCCTGTCACTGGTGAGACATGTGTATAGGTGGTACATAAAAACACGCATCTATTCGAATGCAACGTCATGTAAAAATTTCAAAGCAATCGGAAAAGAGGTTTCGAAGATTTCTCTCACATGAAAAACACATGTAAAGCACAATTAAAAAAAAAACTTATTTTTTCTGTCACAGACGTGACATCAGTATAGTATGTATATAAAAACCCGCTCGGATGCGAATGGAACATTGTGTGAAAATTTCAAAGCAATCGGTGGAGAACTTTCAGAGATTAGCGATGTTGAATAAATGAACCTTTCCATTTTTATTTAAATAGATATAAATAAAAATTAAAATGTTCATTTGTGCATAACCCTTAATCTCTGAAAGTTCTTCACCGATTGCTTTGAAATTTTCACACAACGTTTCATTCGCATCCGGGCAGGTTTTTATATACATACTATATAGATGTCACGTCTGTGACGACAAAAAAACATGTTTTTTCTGAAAACTGAGTTTTTCATGTGAAGGAAATCGTCGAAACCTCTTTATTGAGTGTTTGAAATTTTGACACAACGTTGCATTCGAATAGGCCCGTCTTTTTTTATATCTACTATATACATGCCTCACCTGAGACAGGAAAAATCAGACTTTTTTTGAAAAACAGCGCCATCTGCTGGACGTAAGAGCAACACATGCTGTAATCTCCAAAATTTCTTCGCCGATTGCTTTGAAATTTTGACACAACGCTGCATTCGAATAGGTGCGTCTTTTTATATACCTACTATATAGAAGCCACCCCTGTGACAGGGAAAAACATGCATTTTTTCAAAACAGCACCATCTGTTGCACATAATAGCAACATGCACGCTATACTAAATATGTCACGAATTCCATTTCATTGTTTCTGATTGCATTGATAAATTTTATTTTCACAGATTTTTATTTATTTTATTTTTTATTTTATTATTTTGTGTGACATTGTGTTGAATTGAGCTGTGTTGTTTACCATACCATTCATTTCGTAAGTATAGATGACACACCTGTGACAGGTAAAACTATGCTTTTTTTGAAAAACAGCACCATCTGTTGCATGTATGAGCAACACACATGCTATACTAAATATGTTACAATTTCATTTCAGCGTTTCTGATTGCATTGATAAATCGCGTTTTCATAGATTTTTATTTATTTTCATTTTTATTTAATTATTTTGTGTGAATTCCGTTGGAATTGAGCTGTCTTGTTTACCATACCATTCATTTCGTGAGTATAGTTTATTTTTTTATTTTGTTTCATATTTTCATTTCATTTTTTAACTGTTTTTCTTATATATCAGTGATGGGAACATCAGCTCACTTTATATTCCCAATTTTCTGATGGGAACATCAGACCTTTAGGAAAGGCATCGGATGAGGGAGTGGGGAATGGAGGGGATGACGAGGGGACGGAAGTGAGAGATAGTGTGGAGGACGAGGGTACAAGGAAGGGGGTAATGGTGAGGAAGGACGATGAGACGGGGGAGTTTGGGATAGTGGGGAGGAGAAAGGGACAGGGAAAGTTGCTGTGGCTCAGCGGCTGCTAGTAAAGTTATAAATTTTATGCTGGGCCACATACTAGCTATCGTAAGTGTCTCTGCTGGGCGAGGGCTAACACCAATCTGATTATGGGGTGTGGCCCTCGGCTGTCCCTCGGGCGAGCACACAAGGAGCACCTAGCTCTGAGAGGTTCTGAGTAGACATAACAAGATGGCGCCCACCATACCCTGGGCGTCCAACTCCGCTTAGCACGCTATCATCGTCGTCCTCAACAATCTGCTTGAAGAACTTTTTTTTTTTGGTTGTGACCTAACTAACATTTATGTATAGGATTATTTACCTATGGTGGCTGTAAACAAGCTCCGAGACATCCACAACCCAGTATCAGACATACATGAATATAGAGTACATTGCATAAATATAATTCTAAAATTAAGTTATCCATGGAGCATCATGACTAACTAGTTAAACGTCTGAGCATACTGGAGGCAGAAGGTCCATCTGCAGATAGAGGCAGTGGACCAGAAGTTGTGTGCAAGGATCAAGATGCACACCCACAGTGTTACCTGTTAAGCAGATTATAATCGGTAGACGCTGACAAAGGCACGATATAGTACATAGTATAAATGACGTTCTACTAAAATATGGAGTGCAGGGACGCGGCAAAAACACCAGGACCTGAACAGTGAGTGTATGAGAAGTCATAAGATTGAAACTCTGAATTAAGGTGAGCTATGTAGGTATCATATTATATACATTTGAGACAAAGGAAAAAGAACAGATGTATAAAATCCACTGAGAAAGGCGTTAATCAGTTTAACTCTCTAAGGAAATCTCAACGGATATGCTGCAGGAATGGTACATAAAAGTGTCTAACATATACAATGGTTGGGTACTCACTCAAGACGAGCTTTCTCGTAAAAAAATTAACTAGAACAGGAAAAGGGGTAGAAGTTAGTAGGCATGAATGGGTTACTTAGTATATAATATGGTAAGCATTACCCTTACAGCTAGACATAAAAACTATGAATGTTAGGGGCTAGTTCTTCACGAATGTAGTCATCTTCTGCTACATACTGGCAGTCAGGAAGTGAGGAGCTGATGTAACGCATCCATTGTCCTTTACAGACAGGAACACCACAGTCACACAAGCATGTATCATCCGACTGTTATTGGCGCACTGTCAAAATAACTGGTCTGGACCGAAAGTTGTAAGTATGAGTACCAGGTGATGCGGTACCATTGTTCGTGTCTTCTACCAGAGTGGGTGTCATGGTGGTAGGGTCAGTCATTACATGGTCATTGACAGGTACTGGGTTGTCTTGGTCAACAGTCAGTCGGGCTAGTTTCATGTGACTGAGATGTTCATTTACATGTTCACCTGTAGCAAGGTTTTCCAGCTTGTACTTGGTACCTGTAATATGCTCAAGAACTCTGTAAGATCCAAGAAACTTCTCAGTCAGCATATACATGGGACCATCTCTTCGCTGGTTGAGGATCATTACTAAAGATCCAGGTCCTATTTTTGTAGGTTTAGCATGAGCGTTTTGTAACCTAGTGAAATCGTCAATAGCTTTAGATAGGTATTCCTTGACTCTCAGGAATACCAATTGAGTGTCTCTTTGTTTGACTTTAACATAATCATCATAGTTGTAAAGTGACACAGGCGGTGAGGATATGAGAGCATTAGGGAATCTCATGTCTGTCCGATAAAGCCCAGAGTGAGGTGTATCTCCTATTGAGGAGTTGACAGAGGAGTTTATCGAGCTTTGGACGATTGGCATAAGTTCATCCCATTTGTGACTGTCCCGATTGACTGTTACTCTGAGTGCGTTATTGACTGTTAATTTCTTATTTGTTCTTTCAGCAAGACCATTGCTAGCCGGTTGATAAGGCATTATATTGCACTTTTTATTTTTGTACAGTTTAGCCAGTTGTTCCATAACAGAATTGTTGAATTCCAGGCCTTTGGCAGTATAGTATACTGACAACAGCCGAGAGTCCACCTAGAGTTATACCGAGAGTATAACTCTAGGTGGACCATACCTGCAAATTATGTTATTATGAAATGCATTATGCAGTTTTGTTTGGAATTGGAACCAGTTTACCGTATTTAGAGAAGTTATCCACCGCAACTAGAAGATGTTTATTACCTTTGAAAATTTCAGCAAAGTTCGTTAGCAAGTCCATAGAAACACGGTCCCAAGGTGCATTAGTCGTAGGGTAAGTCTGAATTGGGTTTAGCCCCGCAACATGGGTTCTGTTACAAGATACGAGCTAGATGGTGTTGTGATTGCGAAGTCGGATTGCGAAAGGGATCTGGGAGTTATGATTAGTAAGAATTTAAAACAAAAGGATCAATGCATAAATGTTCGTAATAAGGCAAATCGGACACTTGGATTTATTAATCGCAGCGTTAGTAACAAGACACCTGGTGTGGTTCTCAAGCTATATCTTGCTCTAGTTAGGCCCCATTTAGATTATGCAGTTCAGTTTTGGTCGCCATATTATAGAATGGATATAAATTCACTTGAACATGTCCAGCGTAGGATGACTAAGTTAATTCCCCAAATTAGAAATCTTTCATATGAAGAAAGATTAACAAAGCTTAAGTTGCATTCACTGGAAAGGCGAAGAGTTAGGGGTGACATGATAGAGGTTTACAAGTGGATGAATGGACATAACCGGGGGGATATTGATAGGGTATTAAAAGTATCAACACAGGACAGAACACGAAACAATGGATATAAATTGGATAAGTTTAGATTTAGGAAAGACTTGGGTAAATACTGGTTCAGTAACAGGGTTGTTGATTTGTGGAACCAATTGCCGCGTAACATTGTGGAGGTGGGGTCCCTCGATTGTTTCAAGCACGGGTTGGACAAGTATATGAGTGGGATTGGGTGGTTATAGAATAGGAGCTGCCTCGTATGGGCCAATAGGCCTTCTGCAGTTACCTTTGTTCTTATGTTCTTATGTTCTTATGTTAGCTAGGCATGTTAGACATTGATCCACGTGATGTTTAATCTGTTTTGCCATTTCGGGCCAGTAATACTCGAGGCAAGCCTGCTTTATGGTGCAGTCCTTGCCAGGATGTGCACTGTGCGTCATGGACAAGTTTCAACACGATAGGTACTATCGACGCAGGAATAACAGGTTGATGTATCATTCTGGCAGGAGAGCCAAACATAACCTTCATGACAGCCCAGTACCTGTCAATGACCATGTAATGACTGACCCTACCACCGTGACACCCACTCTGGTAGAAGACACGAACAATGGTACCGCATCACCTGGTACTCATACTTACAACTTTCGGTCCAGACCAGTTATTTTGACAGTGCACCAATAACAGTCGGATGATACATGCTTGTGTGACTGTGGTGTTCCTGTCTGTAAAGGACAATGGATGCGTTACATCAGCTCCTCACTTCCTGACTGCCAGTATGTAGCAGAAGATGACTACATTCGTGAAGAACTAGCCCCTAACATTCATAGTTTTTATGTCTAGCTGTAAGGGTAATGCTTACCATATTATATACTAAGTAACCCATTCATGCCTACTAACTTCTACCCCTTTTCCTGTTCTAGTTAATTTTTTTACGAGAAAGCTCGTCTTGAGTGAGTACCCAACCATTGTATATGTTAGACACTTTTATGTACCATTCCTGCAGCATATCCGTTGAGATTTCCTTAGAGAGTTAAACTGATTAACGCCTTTCTCAGTGGATTTTATACATCTGTTCTTTTTCCTTTGTCTCAAATGTATATAATATGATACCTACATAGCTCACCTTAATTCATAGTTTCAATCTTATGACTTCTCATACACTCACTGTTCAGGTCCTGGTGTTTTTGCCGCGTCCCTGCACTCCATATTTTAGTAGAACGTCATTTATACTATGTACTATATCGTGCCTTTGTCAGCGTCTACCGATTATAATCTGCTTAACAGGTAACACTGTGGGTGTGCATCTTGATCCTTGCACACAACTTCTGGTCCACTGCCTCTATCTGCAGATGGACCTTCTGCCTCCAGTATGCTCAGACGTTTAACTAGTTAGTCATGATGCTCCATGGATAACTTAATTTTAGAATTATATTTATGCAATGTACTCTATATTCATGTATGTCTGATACTGGGTTGTGGATGTCTCGGAGCTTGTTTACAGCCACCATAGGTAAATAATCCTATACATAAATGTTAGTTAGGTTCACAACCAAAAAAAAAAAAGTTCTTCAAGCAGATTGTTGAGGACGACGATGATAGCGTGCTAAGCGGAGTTGGACGCCCAGGGTATGGTGGGCGCCATCTTGTTATGTCTACTCAGAACCTCTCAGAGCTAGGTGCTCCTTGTGTGCTCGCCCGAGGGACAGCCGAGGGCCACACCCCATAATCAGATTGGTGTTAGCCCTCGCCCAGCAGACACTTACGATAGCTAGTATGTGGCCCAGCATAAAATTTATAACTTTACTAGCAGCCGCTGAGCCACAGCAACTTTCCCTGTCCCTTTCTCCTCCCCACTATCCCAAACTCCCCCGTCTCATCGTCCTTCCTCACCATTACCCCCTTCCTTGTACCCTCGTCCTCCACACTATCTCTCACTTCCGTCCCCTCGTCATCCCCCCCATTCCCCACTCCCTCATCCGATGCCTTTCCAAAAGGTCTGATGTTCCCATCAGAAAATTGGGAATATAAAGTGAGCTGATGTTCCCATCACTGTTATATAAGAAAAACAGTTAAAAAATGAAATGAAAATATGAAACAAAATAAAAAAATAAACTATACTCACAAAATGAATGGTATGGTAAACAAGACAGCTCAATTCCAACGGAATTCACGCAAAATAATTAAATAAAAATGAAAATAAATAAAAATCTATGAAAATGCGATTTATCAATGCAATCAGAAACGCTGAAATGAAATTATAACATATTTAGTATAGCATGTGTGTTGCTCATACATGCAACAGATGGTGCTGTTTTTCAAAAAAACTAACAGTAAATTTGTTTCTTCTAACAGAAGTGTTAGAAGAAAACTAACACATGGGACATGCATTTGTCACACTAATCCAAATTTCTGCCAAAATCTGAGGTTTACAACCAAACTGGACTCTTAAAAATTCTATCTCCCAAAACGAGGAAAACGCGTTAAAATCGATAAAAAAAGCAAATATTTCTCCTAAACGGCGACGTGTACTGAACGAACTTGCATTGATTACACACATGATTCGAATTTTCCGCAATTAACCCGAAATTGCAGCCCAGTGGACTTAGATAAAATTCGCACACGGCTTCTGTATTGCACCACGACCACGCGTAAGCAAAACCGCAGCACCACACGACGAAAATCTTAATTCTAGCTATCTATCCTAGGAACACACAAATAAACTTAGGGGGAAAACTTAAAAATATTAAGAGGAACTTCATATATAATTTAAGGAACTCGATTTAACCTATACCTTTTCCCTACCGATTAACCAACTGTCCGAATCCTAGTGACCCTGACCACTGGATCAACCCCGTACAGAAAGCTGCATACACGAGAATCGCTATGACTAGATCTGAATCGACAATGACTAGCGTGCGATCACTAGTCATCTATCCGGATGCCAACCACGTTACTCACTCATCCCTAAATAGCCGGGACCATCTTCATGAATTAACCCTAACACCTAGCTTTAGGGTCGTCCACACTTGCCCGCCCGCAGACCCTTACAGTACCCTCGTGGCGTCCCACAGAAAACACTGCCCCAGACAGTTCAACCCAGAACTGCTGTCGTATGTGGCATCCACATGAAACCCTTACATTAATTGGAGGAGGTCGAGTAATATACCTTGTCCACTCAATGTAGGTGGTCCTCAACTTAATTTGAGGTTCCACAGACTGACCATTCAGTCACTCATTTTTCTACTGAATGTGTTCCAACGACGCAGTACTGAGTCACTCATTAAAATATTTTTTAAAAATTTTAATTTTATCAGATCAATCTGGTAGTGGTTTTAAAATAAGCGCCTTTAGATTGCACACAATTTGATACCAAAATCAAAGATATAATATGAAACTTGATGTCCAAACACTTGAAATATTATAAATAGGCCTATGGTCCGAATATTAAAATATTTGTTAAAATTCTATTTATTGTCCTATTATCTTGGGACTAGTTTTAAAATGCGCGCCCTTTTATTGCAAACAATTTGATACCAAAATGAAAGATGTAACACAAATATTTATGTCAGAACACTGGAAAGATATAAATAAGTTTGTGATGATGAGCGTCCAGAATTAAAATATTCGTTAAAAATCGAGTTATTGCTCTATTATTCTGGGACTAGTTTTAAAATACTCGCCTTTTTATTGCGAACAATTTGATACCAAAACGAGCGACGTAGCACGAAATTTGATGTCATCAAATTGAACGAGTTGAACATTAGGTTGCAATGTACAAAATGGTGCTCGTTCACTGGTAACTTTAGGCTTTTCTGCGGGGAGGCACTCCAGTCTTTTGTACATTTTATTCATACACATCTGTAGGGAATTTAATTCCGAACACAATGATACCAAAACGAGCGACGTAGCACGAGAATTAAGGTAAAAAAATGGAACGAGAATGCACATGTTACTGATTTTGTGCGTTTTTGCCGACTTTACGCTTTGCTGTTGGGAGTCACGCTAGGCTTTTGGACATTATATTTATACACACCTGTAGAGAATTTATTTGCGAACACAATGATACCAAAACGAGCGACGTAGCACGAGAATTAAGGTGAGAAAGCTGGAACGAGTATACACATTTGGGTGTCACCGCGCGCTTACCCGCACGGAGGGGCCACGATCCCCCTGTCAACCGCGAGTTTCCACGGAGCGCGAAAGTGTTAACTGCCTAACTTAAAACTACCAGCACTCCACGAGGCTATAGAATCGCCTACTCTATGCAAATCACACTACATATGCTTCCTGCGAACTTAACGCGTGGCCCCCGGCTGATCTCTGACCATGCAGCATGACCTAACGGAAAGACGCGTGAGGCTTCAATAATTTTTAAGAAATTATTGAAACACTGCTGCCTACCATTGTAACACGGGACTGTATTGGTTCTACTCTGTCCACCATCATGCCCGTGAAGATGCTTACTGAAATTTAACCGAATTCCAAAGGACCCCAGAGTATACTCTAAAGCAGAGTTCCACGCCACGTGGTCTTAGCCATTTGATCGGCTCAGCTTCTACAGACACGTGACGTCGCACCAGGTTTTCTTGCAAACTCCAGGGATCCCTTTACGCCGCCACCACCAGACCATTAACCTGAAGCGTCAATCAGTTGGGGTCTGGACCAATTAATCGATCATTACAACCTTGGGGCTTGATCCCCAAATTACGTGGAAAAGGGGGAAGAATCTACATTAAGTGTGAGAATTATAGCAACAAAAGGGATAAATAAACTCTTAACCTTTGTTAGGCTTGCGGCCCAACTAAAACTTCAGACTCCTGGAGACCATATGACCAGGACATGGACACATTCAAAAATGGAAATAATAAAATACAAATAACAAGCTAATTATTTGGTTGAACTCTTTTAAACTGAAGGTAATTGCACAGGCATCTTAGGGAAAAGTTATTTCCAATTACAATATGGCTATTTGACCTTTGAGAATTACTAACTGTGGAAGGCTTTGGTGACCCTTGACCAGGGTCGCCAAAATTAATCCATGTCAGAGGCTAGTCCTAACTAGTGATACCACTGAAGGTGACTTATTCAGTATTCTGACTATTGAGAATACTCTTGATACTGTAACAGGAATTCTATTGTATATGTAGCGAGTAGATTATCCCAATAATATACTCGCTCCAAATGCTTTGTTAATATTCCTGTCAACCTTTGGAGATGAATGAGGTGAGGCGTTGCCCGGGCAACACGGTGAGGTGTTGCCCGAGCATATAAGCAGCAGAATAGCAAACATTAACAAGAGTCTACTTTCAAGTGTGGTCTAGAGCAGACACTTGCGAGATACTGTACCGACGCTCAGTGCGCTCAACTCACTCCAAAATATCACCTGTGTACTTCTGTATATTCGACCAAATATATATATAGTATCTTAGTGTCTGTGTTTATTTGTCACCATACTTTACGTAACACTAGAATCGTTACATTGGTGACCCCAGAGAGTTTCGACGATATCCAGCCACGATGGACTACAACATGGACTCTCACTGGACCTCTACTGCTACTGTTTGCTGTGATGGAACACTGCCAACACCCTCGCCACAGCTATGATTTTCATCGCGTCCATCTCTGCATTTTCATCTACTACGGCTTGCTGCTCCACATTACTCACTGCTCACTGTCAGCTATCGTTACTCACTCATCTGACAGCCTCATCAATGATTACATCATGTTGGATCTACAGCTTGTCCTGCCGACTCTCCGTCGCTGCCAGGGCACTGCTTGTCCTACGCCCCCGACAGCTGCTCTGTCATCAGATTCATCTACACGTTCACTGCATTTTGATATTTGGCCGACTCAAGCCCTTTGCGCAATACAGGACTTACAGCTTGCGTTTCCGACACTTCGTCGCCTTCAGGACAATTCAGCTCTAGATGTGATTACCTCGTTGTCCTAACTACGTGCCTACATTACCTCCTAATGTCCTGGTGCCCGAGCCCATCCGCCCCGGATCTAAATGCTCCACCAGCGACCCAAGGACGCAACAATTATGCACATTCTTCTCTCCTGCTACACCGAGCTTGTCCACACACTGCCTACATCTTTTGGTACCAGACTACAATTTCCACAGTCAACAATGTAGTACTCGGCGTGTACAGTCCTAATCAACCCAAGACGCTACAGCTTCGACACAGAGCAGACAGCAGACTACGACCGCATCGAGCCGCCACGCTCTCGCTCCCCGAGTTCAGACACTCACAATTCTCAGTCGAGCCGCCACGCTCTCCCACATAGAGCTCCACGACTCCGGCCTCACTCAGCTCTCTGCTCTGCTCCAGGCTTCGTCTCAAACGTCTGCGACACTGCTAAATCCAGAGACACATCCGCCGACTGCGCAGTTCACTTTTCGACCACAGTTACCAGCAGCACCGCCACCTACGACGACGGACAATCCTGTGCGACCTCCCACCCTACGACCCCAGTTAGATGACATCAGCGAAGAGGAGGAAGTTAACTTTGATGGTTATGTAACGCGAGCAGGGCGTACAATTCACCGACCAGCTAAGTTCCTTGATCAAGTATTTTTCCTTTCATCCCCTGAGAGGGGGAGTTCTGTAGCGAGTAGATTATCCCAATAATATACTCGCTCCAAATGCTTTGTTAATATTCCTGTCAACCTTTGGAGATGAATGAGGTGAGGCGTTGCCCGGGCAACACGGTGAGGTGTTGCCCGAGCATATAAGCAGCAGAATAGCAAACATTAACAAGAGTCTACTTTCAAGTGTGGTCTAGAGCAGACACTTGCGAGATACTGTACCGACGCTCAGTGCGCTCAACTCACACCAAAGTATCACCTGTGTACTTCTGTATATTCGACCAAATATATATATAGTATCTTAGTGTCTGTGTTTATTTGTCACCATACTTTACGTAACAATAGAATCGTTACATATACAATATGAATGAAGACTTGAATTTCTCTAAATTTCTGAATTCTGTAAAATAATTCATTATCCGTTGCTTAAGACAGAGGCTTTTGTAAGCCTAACCGCTAATCCCAGGAGAGATACTCCATGGTTCCCGAGTCAGGTCAACTACCGCCTGACTCCAATTCTTGTACAAGAGCGTATACCACTGCATCCCCTACAATTACTTATTTTAAAACAACTTCAGTTGTTACACTCCTTCCTCCTCGCCCTCCTTCCGCTTCGCCCTCTTCCTCCTCGTCGTCCTCCTCCTCCTCCTTCTGCTTCACCCTCCTCCTCCTCCTTCCTTCCTTCTCGCCCTTTTCCTCCTCCTTCCTTCCTCCTTACCCTATTCCTCCTTCCTTCCTTCGTCCTTTCCCTCCTCCTCCTTCCTTCCTTCCTCCTTTCCCTCCTCCTCCTTCCTTCCTTCTCGCCCTCCTTCTCCTTCCTCCTTGCCCTTCTCCTCCACCTTGCAATGCTCCTCGTCCTTCCTTCTCGCCCATTTCCTCCTCCTTCCTACTTGTGAATAGTATATGAAGAGAATAGTATGAAGAAAATAGTATTCTCTTCATCCTCCTTGCCCTGCTCCTCCTTCCTCCTGGCCCTGTTCCTTCTCCTTCCTCCTTGCCCTGCTCCTCCTTCCTCCTTGCCCTGTTCCTCCTCCTTCCTCCTGGCCCTGCTCCTCCTCCTTCCTCCTTGCCCTGCTCCTTCTCCTTCCTCCTTGCCCTGCTCCTCCTTCCTCTTCACCCTTCTCCTCCTCCTTCTTCCTCCCCCATTCCTCCACGCCCTCATCCTCCTTCTTCCTTGTTGTAAATTTCCAACAATTATTTAGCATCCTTACTACAATAGGATGTATTTCCTGTATTAGGCTTCTTAATCATTCAATACTCATTTAATAATCCATAGTACAATGGGATGTATTTCCTGTACTAAGTGTTAAGTGTAATAATTAACTAACACTACTAATCCGTAGTTTAGCATCACAGAATTCATTGTATTAGGATGTGGAGGGTCATATAATTTTCCTTAGAATCGTGGAAATGTTGCGTCAGTCAGCTAGCCACCAGAAACATTTCATATTAACATATCCAGTACAATCTAGCCATATTTTGTCTTTTAATAAGGATAAGCATTTATTAATTGATTCACTTTTCGTTAATAAATATATCATTGTTTACGGGAATTAATTTATGTGGCCACGATTTGCTGTGTCAGTGAATATAATGATAAATTGTATCTCCACTCCAGACCTTTTCTCGTTCATTTAATATCGTCTAAATTAATTGATTACATCACGAGAAAAGAGGAGTCGCCACATAATACCTTTATTGTGACGTAAATATTTGTCACAACGCATGTCCTTCCATATAATTTATGTTCAGAACCCCTACTGGGAGCTATGCGCATGGGCGACTTTCGAGCAGGAAGGGAGAGAATTCACCATACTGGCAAGAGAGACACGAGACAACCGATGTTGTATAGGTGTTCTGAAGTCTGCTTATCAAGATTAGTCATAATTTAGGATCATCTGGCCATCTACAGACTCCAGACTGATCCGGCAACTTCAATCTTACGGACACCATGTTCGGCAGGGAAGATAAGTATCCTTAATTGTTTTTAGAGGCCTTTAAAATAGAATTAGGTTACCTCCCTGTTCGTTACGATATTTGGCGACACCAAAACCTACGTAAGTGTACGGCTAGTCCCCGGATCCATTTAGAATTTACTAATATAGAATGATTCTGGGTTTGGAGTGGAATTTACATAATATATGCATTTCAGCTGGAGTACCAGTGTAGGCGAGACCGCAGCGTCCACTACAGTCACGTGTTTCAAGGATCATTATCTCAGGATTGATTCCAGACTGTTGTAGAGATTGGACGTCAACTACGTTCCTCTGTCACAGCTGAGATTTAATTAGTTCTTATTGTAGATAGTTCTCTCTCAGTGTAAGAATCATACATACTATATTGCACTGATTATTTATTATTAATCTTTATCGTGCAGTAGTATTTTTTGCATTACATTTTATTTAATCTATGTGTATGCATATTATCATTATTATAATCATATAATATATGTTTCACGTAGACTAACCTCATAGAAAACCCCACAAAATGTGTCATGAGAAGCTGGTTCTAGCATGTATAGAATTTACAGTCACTGCAGAATAGAATAATAACTAATTACACATGATCATAGAGATCCATAAGTTACTGGTTCTCTCATTTAACACCACATTCTGGTCATTCCAGCTATCTCAGATTTAATCTTTATTTTGCATTTATAGAATTATACATTTATTTGAATTAAACTAGAGCCATATTTCCCCACACTCCATGCGCTCCTCCTTCCTCCTCCTCCTCCTCCACCTCCTACTTCCTCCTCCTCCTCCTCCTTCCTCCTCCTCCTACTTCCTCCTCCTCCTCCTCCTTCCTCCTCGCCCTCCTCCTCCTCCTTCCTCCTCGCCATCCTCCTCCTTCCTCTTCGCCCTCCTCCTCCTCCTTCCTCCTCGTCCTCCTCCTCCTCCTTCCAACTTGCCCTCCTCCTCCTTCCTCCTCGCCCTCCTCCTCCTTCTTCTCCTCCTTCCTCCTCGCCCTCCTCCTCCTCCTCGCCCTCCTCCTCCTCCTCCTTTCTCCTCCTCCTCCTTCCTCCTCCTCCTACTCAATCCTTCCTTCCTCCTCGCCCACCTTCCTTGATGCCCTCCTCTTCCTCCTTGCCCTACTCCGCCTCATAGCCTCCCTTCCCCTGCTCCTCCTCCTTCCTGATCGCCCTCCTCCTCCTTCCTGATCGCCCTCCTCCTCCTTGACCTGCTCCTCCTCCTTCCTCCTCGTCGTGCTCCTCCTCTTTCCTCCTTGCCCTCCTCCTCCTCCTTCCTTCTCGCCCTCCTCCTCCTCCTTCCTCCTCGTCCTCCTCCTTCCACCTATCTCCTCCTCCTCCTCCCTCCTCGCCCTCTTCCTCCTCCTTCCCTTTCTCTCCTCCTTGCCCTCCGTCTTCTCCTTCTTTCTTCCTCCTCCTCCTCCTCCTTCCACCTCGCCCACTTCACCTACTCCTCCTTCCTTCCACTTCGCCCTTTTCCTCTTCTTCCTTCCTCCTCGCCCTCTTCCTACTCCTACTCCTCTTTCCTTCCTACTTGCCCTCCTCTTCCTTCCTCCTCGCCCTCCTCCTCCTTATCCTCCTTCCTCCTAGCCCTGTTCCTCCTACCTCCTTGCCCTCCTCCTTCCTCCTTGGTCTCCTCGTCCTTGGCCTCCTCCTCCTTGCCCTGCTTCTCCTCCTCCTCCATCCTCCTTGCCTTCCTCCTCATTCCTCCTCGCCCTGCTCCTCCTCCTTCCTCTTCGCCCTAATCCTCCTAATTCCTCATTGCCTAGCTCCTCCTCCCTCCTCATTGCCCTGATCCTCCTTCCTCCTTGCCCTGCTCCTCCTCCTTCCTCCTTGCCCTGTTCCTCCTCCTCCTTCCTCCTCGCCCTGCTCCTCCTTCTTCCTCGCCCTGCTCTTCCTCCTTCCTTTATGCCCTCCTCCTTCCTCCTCGCCCTCCTCCATCTCTTCGCCCTCCTCCTCCTAATTGTCCTCCATCTCTTCATTCCTCCTCGCCCTGCTCCTCCTCATTTCTCCTCGCCCTGCTCCTCCTCCTTGCCCTGCTCCTCCTCCTCCTCCTTGCCCTGCTCCTCCTCCTTTCTCCTTGCCCTGTTCCTCCTAGTTCCTCCTCCTCCTCCTTCCTCCTAGCCCTGCTCCTCTTCCTATTTCCTCGCCCTCCTCCTTGCCCACTTCCTCCTTCCTCCTTGCCCTCCTCCTTCCTTCTTGCCCTCCTCCTTCCTCCTTGCCTTCCTCCTTCCTCCTTTCCCTCATCGTCCTTGCCCTCCTCCTCCTCCTTGCCTTGCTCCTCCTCCTTCCTCCTGGCCCCTGTTCCTCCTTTATCTGCTCCTCCTCCTCCTTCCTCCTCGTCCTCCTTCCTTCTTGCCCTCCTCCTTCCTTCTTGCCCTCCTCCTTCCTCCTCTCCGTCCTCCATCTCCTCGCCCTCCTCCTTCCACCTCACCCTTCTTCTCCTCCTTACTCCTCGCCCTCATTCTTCTCCTTCCTCCTCGCCCTAATCCTCCTCCTTCCTCCTCTTCTTTCCTCCTACTTCCTCCTCCTCTTTCTCCTTCCTCCTCCTCCTTCCTTTTCCTTCTTTCCACCTCGCCCTCCTCCTCCTTCTCCTCCTCCTCCTTCCTTCCTCCTCGCCCTCCTTCTCCTTCTCTTCCTTCCTCCTCGCCTTCCTCTTTCTTGCCCTCCTCTTACTCCTTGCCCTGCTCCTATTTTCTCCATGCCCTCCCCTCTTCTTTGCCCTGCTCCTCCTCCTTCCTCTTTGACCTGTTCCTCCTCCTTCTTCGTTCTTGCCCTGCTCCTCCTCCTTCCTACTCGCCCTCCTCCTCGCCCCGCTGCTCCTCCTTCCTCCTCGGCGTGCTCCCCCTTTTTCCTCCTTGCCCTGTTCACCCTCCTTCCTCCTCGATCTGCTCCTCTTCCTTCCTCCAACTCTTTCCTCCTCTCCCACCTCCTTCTCCTTCCTTCCTCCCCGCCCTCCTCCTCGCTCTTCTTCTTCCTTCCTCCTCTTTCCTCCTCCCCCTCCTCTTTCCTCCTCGCCCTTCTCTTTCCTTCCTCCTCGCCCTCTTCCTCCTCCTCCTCCTTCCTCCTCGCCCTCCTCTTCCTCCTCATCCTCCTCCTTGTCGGAAAACCCGACACCATTTAATAATATTACATGCAATTTGCAGATAATATTGCTGCTGTGTTGTATACACAAGTTACCCATAGAAAATGTAGCTTGTAGTGGAATTTTCTGTCAATAGAAAACGGGATATCATTGCCACATAGTACGATAAATTCACCAGCTATTCTGTTGGGAATTATTCTTAAATACCTCCTAGTATTTTTATGATGTAAGAAGTCTTTGGACTTCTTACATCATAAAAACATCTCATTTGAATTAACTTAATTATCAGTATCCAATTAAAGTAAATGTGACCCTTCTATTACTTATTGCCATCTAGACAAATTGAGCCAGTAGTGTCAGTAGGGAGTGGTCTGCCATTGTTTGTTAAGACCAGAGGCGCAGGGGAGCAAATTCAGCTCCTATAATTTCTCCTGGACGAAGTGTTATGGAGATCAAAAGTGTTCTGCCATCATCAACACGCTGTCAACATAAGCAAGGCAAGTGTCCTACCGAAACCCGTTTATCTAATCATTTCTGGAAAGTTAATGTTAAGTAGATATTGGGCGAACCGGTTAGGATGCGAACTAGCATCATTATAAAGGTAATTAAGCCTTTGTCCTTATCTTATCTATTATACAGTGTTTTCTCTGATATAGCTGTCATATATTAGGATTCTGGCTTTATAGCTAGTGCCCTTTGACAGGTCAAGAAGAGGAAGCAAGTTTGGTATATCAGTTACCAGGGTGATGGAAGCTAGCCTCAATCTAGGATATTTTGGTGTCTACATCCTGGTTATACCTGGTGGACTAAGCCTGCTGTACAATAAGATAAGGCACCTCCAATTTATTTACTAATATATGTAGTTAATACTGTAGTTTGATTTGATTGGCTGCATATATATACATTTAATATACCCCCCTAATGTGTAAGGATCGATTTGTGAGATTATTGCAGAAACACAGTCCACTTAACATCATATCAATTGCTATCAAAAGATATAAATTAACATAAACATAAATTCTATATAAATTCATATAAATTAAAAAATATAAATCTCACATGTCGGTTCCCACACTCCTCTTCGTCCTTGTCCTCCTACCTCTAATTCTTTTCTCCTCGGCCTCCTCCTCCTCTTCCTCCTTCCTTCCTCCTCGCCCTCCTCCAACTCCATCCTTCCTCCTTGTCCTCCTCCCCCCTTCTCCTCCTCGCCCTCCTCCTGCTCCTCCTCCTCCTTACTTCCTCCTCGCCGTCCTCCTCCTCCTTCCTTCCTCCTGGCCCTCCTACTTCTCCTCCTCCTCCTTCCTTCTCGCCCTCCTCCTCCTCCTCCTCCTTACTTCCTACTCGCCCTTCTCCTCCTCCTCCTTTCTTCCTACTTCCCCTCTTCCTCCTTCCTTCCTCCTCGCCCCCCTCCTCTTCCTCCTCCTCCTCCTTTCTCTACGCCCTCCTCCTCCTCCTTGCCCTGCTCCTTCCTCCTTGCCCTGCTCCTCCTCATTCCTCCTTGCCCTGCTCCTCCTCCTTCCTCCTTGCCCTGCTCCTCCTCCTCCCTCCTTGCCCTGTCCCTCCTCCTTCCTCCTTGCCCTGCTTCTCCTCCTTCCTCCTTGCCCGGCTCCTCCTCCTTCCTTCTTGACCTGCTCCTCCTCCCTCCTCCTTGCCCTGCTCCTCCTCCTTCCTATTCGCCCTCCTCCTCTTCATCCTCCCCCTTCCACCTCACCCTACTCCTCCACCTTCCTCCTCGCCCTGCTCCACCTCCTTCCACCTCGCCCTCCTCCTCCTTATCCTTCTTCTTCCTTCTCGCCCTCCTCCTCCTCCATCCTCCTCGCCCTCCTCCTCCTCCATCCTCCTCGCCCTTTTCCTGCCACCTCACCCTCCTCTTCCTTCCTCCTCCTTCCTTTTCGCCCTAATCCTCCTCCTTCCTCTTCGAACTCCTTCTCATTCCTCCTCACCATACTCCTCCTCCTACTTCCTCCTCTTCCTCCTCCTCCTCCTCCTTCCTCCTCGCCCTCCTCCTCTTCCTCCTCCTTCTTTCCACCTAGCACTCCTCCTCCTCCTCCTCCTCCTTCTTCTCCTCCTCCTCCTTCTCCTCCTCTTCCTTCTCCTCCTCCTTTATTCCTCCTCGCCCTCCTCCTTCTCTTCCTTCCTCCTCGCCCTCCTCCTGCTTCTTGCCCTCCTCCTACTCCTTGCCATGCTCTTCCTCTTTCCTCCTTGCCCTCCCCTCCTCTTTGCGCTGCTCCTCCTCTTCCTCCTTCCTCCTCGCCCTCCTCCTCCTTGCCCTCCTCCTCCTCCTCCTTCTTCTTCTCCTCCTCCTCCTTCTCCTCCTCTTCCTCCTCCTCCTCCTTTATTCCTCCTCGCCCTCCTTCTCTTCCTTCCTCCTCGCCCTCCTCCTGCTTCTTGCCCTCCTCCTACTCCTTCCCCTGCTCCTACTCCTTCCTATTTGCCCTGCTCTTCCTTCTCCCTGCTCGCCCTCCTCCTCCCTCCTCCTTCCTCCTCGCCCTCCTCCTTCCTTCCTCCTCGCCTTCCTCCTTCTCCTCCTCCTCCTTCCTTCCTCCTCCCCCTCCTCCTTCACGTCGTCCTTCCTCCTCGCCCTCCTCCTCCTCATCATCCTCCACCTCTTTCCTCCTCCTCATCATCCTCCACCTCTTTCCTCCTCATCATCATCCTCCACCTCTTTCCTCCTTGCACTGCTCTTCTTTTTCCCTCCTCGCCCTCCTCCTCCTCCTCCTCGCCCTCCTCTTCCTCCTTCCTCCTCCTCCTTCCTCCTCGCTCTCCTCCTACTCCTCCTCCTCTTCCTCCACCTCGCCCTCCTTTTCCTTCTCTTCTTTCATTCCTCCTCGCCCTCCTCCTTCCTCTCCTCCTCCTTCCTTCCTCCTTCTCCTCCTCCTCCTTCCTTTCTCCTCGTCCTCGTCCTCCTACTCCTCCTCCTTCCTCCTCGCCCTCCTCCTTGCCCACATCCTCCTCCTACTCCTTCTCCTCCTTCCTCCTCACCCTGCTCTTCCTCCTCCTTCCTCCTCGACCTGCTCCTCCTCTTTCCTCCTCGCCCTCCTCTTTCCTCCTCGCCCTCCTCCTTCTCCTCGCCCTCCTAATTACCCTCCTCACCCTAATCCTCCTCCTTACCCCTCGCCCTCCTCCTCCCCCTCCTTCTTTCCTCCTTGCCCTCCTCCTCCCCCTCCTTCTTTCCTCCTTGCCCTCCTCCTTCCTTCCTCCTCGCCCTCCTCCTCCTCCTCCTCCTTCCTCCTTGACCTGCTCCTCCTCCTTCCTTCTTGCCCTGCTCCTCCTCCTTCCTGATCACCCTCCTCCTCATTCCTCTTCGCCCTGCCTCTACTCCTTCCTCCTCGGTCTGCTCCTCCTCCTTCCTCCTGGTCCTCCTTCTTTCTCCTCGCCCTCTTCCTCCTCCTTCTTCCTGGCCCTCCTCCTCCTTCTCCTCATCCTCCTCCTTCCTTCCTCCTCGCCTTCTCCTCCTTCCTTCTCGCTCTTTTTCTCTTCCTCCATGGTCTGCTCTTCCTCCTTGTTCGTTGCCCTGCTCCTCCTCCTTCCTCCATGCCCTGCTCCTCCTCCTTCTTCCTCGCCCTCCTCCTCCTTTCTCCTCGCCCTCCTCCTCCCTCTTTTCCTCCTTCCTCCTCCTCCCCCTTTTCCTCCTTCCTCCTCCTCCTCCTCACCCTCTTCCTCCTACTTTTCCTTGCCCTCCTCCTTGTCTTTTTTCTCTTTCCTTCCTCGTCGCCCTCCTCCTCCTCCTCCTCCTTCCTCATCGCCTTCCTCCTCGCGTTCCTCCTCCTTCCTCCTCGCACTCCTCCTCTTCCTCCTTCCTCCTCGCCCTCCTCCTCCTTCCTCCTCCTCCTTTTTACTTCCTCCTTGCCCTCCTCCTCCTCCTCCTCCTTTTCCTTCCACCTCGTCCTTCCTCCTTGCCCTGCTCTTCCTCCTTCATCCTTGCCCTGCTCCTCCTCCTTCCTCCTTGCCCTGCTCCTCCTCCTTCCTCCTCGTCCTCTTTCTTCCTCCTCGCCCTCAGCCTCCTTCCTCCTAGCCCTCCTCCTCCTCCTTCCTCCTCGCCTTCCTCCTCCTCCTCCTTCCTCGCCCTTCTTCTTCTCCTTTCCCTCCTCCTCCTTCCTCTTCGCCCTCCTCCTCTTCCTTCCTCATCACCCTAATCCTCCTCCTTCCTCCTCGCCCTGCTCTTCCTCCTTCCTCCTCACCCTCCTCCTGCCACCTAGCCCTCCTCCTTCATCTTTGTTCTTCTCCTTCCTTCCTCCTCGCTCTCCTTTTTCCACCTCGTCCTTCTCCTGATTCCTCCCTCCTTGCCCTCCTCCTTCTACTTCCTCCTCGCCCTTATCCTCCTCCTTCTTTCCTCCTTCCTTCTTGTCCACCTTCTTCTTCCTCCTTCTTCCTCCTCGCCCGTAAAATGTGTTTACACAGTAAACACATTTACACAACACATGTGCATGACCCAGAAATAAGTCAGCAGTTTCTAGTACCTGCACACAAATCTGAATTTCAATATACCATAATAATCACAAGTTAATATATATTTGTGCGATAAAAATGTTGGACGGGAGTCAATCCATTTGACGACCGTCAGTGGGAAAGACGGGATATAAAATCTCAAGTTAAATACTGAAGTGCAACTTACAAGAGATATTATGGGTACCTGTTATGTTTCTCTGCAGAAGCTGGTGAGCGAGTCGGGTGTGTCCTCCTTGTATCACGTTCCTCCATGTTGACTCAAGAGAGTGCCAGTCTGTTACCAGAGAAAACAGTATTACATGTGATAATACAGGAAAACAATTTTATGATAAAACACATGAAGACCATGTTATTAGTCACAATCTCAACATATCCTAATTAAACCTCGTGTCACCATTTCTTAATTTTCGTCATTTGAAACATCGTAATGGTTTTCCTCACCTCTTAAATATTTCCTACTTGCTTTTCCTCTCACTACTTCTCCTTCACATATGTCTTATTCATATTATTCCTTGAATATTTGTGTTTTACAACATGTCCCTTGTAGAGATGTCTACTACCTCTAGTATTCCGTTGGTATGTGTTCTACGTGTTCCTTGTAGAGATGTCTCCTGCCTCTAGGTCCCCGTAGGTTTGTGTTCTACAACATCTTCCTTGTGGAGATGCTTCCTACGTCTGGTTTCTTACGTCTGGAGGAGGCATGGTCGACGACTGGGCCGCGAGGACGCTAAGTCCCAAAACTACCTCAAGGTAAACCAACCACTTTAAGGTAAACCAACCACCTCAAGGTAACCCCTATAGGCTTGATACAACATCTACCAATAATAAGAGGTGTTTCCTACGTCTGATTCCCCATTGGCTAGTGTTCTACAACATCTACCATGTACAGATGTTTCCTACATCTGGTTCACCGTAGGCTTGTGTTCTACAGCATGTTCCATGTAGAGATGTCTCCTACCTCTCAGTCGTAATACCTCTGTTCCTGAATTACTGCTTTTCAGTTTCGTATTTAACATCTTTCTCAATACTTTCTCTCAATGCCAGTTCACCTGGCAAAAAGACTCAATGAACTCCTAACTCCATACACTCCAAGTAAGTATAGTCTACAATCATCAGCAGATTTCCTAGAATTAATCAAATCTACTCAGCCTGATGGAATCATTGCTTCCCTGGACGTCGAATCCCTATTTACCAACGTCCCAGTCGACACAACCATAGGAATGATACTGGACAGATTATACAGAGACGAGAGCACCCCCAAATTAGACATACCTGAGCCACACTTGAAGAGTCTTCTCGAAGCATGTACAAAGGAAGCCTCTTTCATCAGTCCACAAGGAGACATGTATTTACAAATAGACGGAGTAGCAATGGGCTCCCCCTTAGGAGTCTTATTTGCTAATTTTTATATGGAAACCATCGAAGACAGAGTCTTCAGCAGCAGACAAAAACAAACTGTATATTGCCATTTTGTAGATGACATATTCGTAATAGTAAAAGACTCAGATGAACTAATTGATCTAAAAAGCCGTTCTAGAGAGAGAGTCAGTCAACCCTGCCAGGAGAACCAGCCAGAACACGTCAAAAAAATCTATCAACAATCCCGTGAATCAAGGCGATATGTGCGCCAGGCGTCGAACAACCGGACCTTTGAATAGGGGATGCAAAACGGCAGTAACAAAGCCAAAACGTGAAAACAGAACGTGCTCAGGCAGCTCCCAGGCAGAGGAGGTGTCCAGACGTCCGCTCGTCATCAAGGTTGAACCAGGAATCCTGGTCAGGTTTATATTTACCAGTACAAACTTTGAGAAGATTTGGACACTGATTAGGGCAGACTCAATCACATTCCGTTCCACGAAACTACTGCAATTGGTAATGCTTTTCGCTCCTTCCCAATTAATAGTGTGATCACACAAACTTGTGTGTAGATAAAATGCACTTGACGTTTGGGCAGTTATAATACTCTTAGCATGTTGGGACAAATGCAATTGTAAGGAATTTCCTGTTTGTCCAAGGTACACAGACTCACAATCACTGCAGGGAATCGAATTCACACAACTTGCTGCACCAGGGGAGTTTTTATTTTATTAAATTGGACTTGATCTTACAATTAGTGAATACCAAATATATATTAAGATTCATAAAAAGTGGGGAAAGTTTTTCATGTCATACCGCATGTCACGTGACAACAGGACTCCACCTGGCAAAGATTATCGAGGAATTCAAACATGGTTACCCATATAGGAATGTTTAGACCCACAAGCCTGGAAGCCATCAAATTCATTGATCTTAGTCACACGGGCCGGGTGCTTAAATTTTACCTCTTCAATAAGGATAACAGTGCCTGAGGAAACCAAGAATCGACTCACGTCTGTGTAAATACCTGCTGAAGACTCTTAGTGGGTCGAGGAGGCCTACCTTTCCAGCAGTGCAATAGAATCAACTGAAAAAGGTGTATTCTTTTGGCGGGAGGCGTGCGAGGGAGGGGGAAGTACACAGGCCAGGGCGAGGATTATCCCAGTGCCACCATAAACAATAACCTCCAGGCGGGGAGGAGGCCTCAAGTGGAGGGAGAGAAAGGGAGGCTCACAAACCTGCTTGTATTACAGCAGGCTTGGAGGTGAATATGTGTGTCTTTTCAGATGTACGGTGAGTTTGTAGTGCTAAACATAATGCATCAGTGAAACTTTGTGTTAATCGTGGGTGACCGCTGCCTGTGGCAGGCACCCCCCCCCTCCCCCTCCCTTTCCAAGCCTCTCGAAGGTCTTGCCAGTCTATCCAGCAAACCACTCCTGGCGGCTGACCCGACGTCCACCGTCACCCCACGGCTACCGTCATCCCATTGCCACCCCACGCCCACAGTCACCCCACGCCCACCTACGTCACATGCCCTGCGGCTCCACCACCAGGAAAGGGTGGACGGATACATGTGGTGTGGTCAAGAGAGGGAGAGGGTCACCAGTGTGCCAATGATTGTTTGAAAAAGATAAATTGATTCCAGCCCGGTGGTGAACATTGCGAGTATCGTGTTGAGTGCACCACACCCAGTGAGCCAGAATACATTCACCAGTGTGTAGTGATATAAAAGGAAATTATCCAAGACTCGAGTGCCACCCCCCAAACTCTCCCTCCACCCCCAATGTGAAGTGTTTTTCCGCTCCCCTATAGTGGGTGTGGTGTCTTCCACTCCCCCTCCCCCTACCACTACGATCCGGCAATCACGCCTTTCCCTCCCTGCCCATGCCAGCACACAGCCTCCCATGCATCCCCATCCCCACCCACCATCTTCACGTGCCCACCCACCCAAGGCATCTGCCTAGACATGGCGCATGGTATACGGAACTACCAGGTTCCACCCAGCTAGGAGGGAAGCAGCACTCAGGAGCCTGATGCTCCTGAGTGCTGAGTCCCAGTCCGAGGTTTACAACGCTATCGTTTCATTTGCTCCGGGCTCCTCAGGAGGCTACACAGGGGTAAGACCTCAACATGTCAAGGAAATGGTGAACCCTGTTCTTGGCCCAGCTGCAAAGGCGCTCCTGATAATAATCACAATGTTTGTCAACAACTGCCTCGCCGGGTTAATTCCTGATGAAATCAAACCATTCTTCTTTGGTACATCTCTATGTGCCCTGAAAAAGAAGGGGGGAGGGATCAGACCCATTGCCGTGGGTAATACCCTTCGCCGCCTAGTTGCAAGGGCTGCTGTCAGAAGTATCCAAATGGAAGCAGCCACCATGCTGCAACCCAACCAGCTGGGGTTTGGGGTCCCCCCAAGGTTGTGAAGCAGCAGCTCATGCTGCACGAGCCTACATTAGTTCTCTTACTGAAGTCCAGGCAGTAGTAAAATTAGATTTCAAAAACGCTTTACACTCGGTCAAAAGGGATGTAGTCCTCACCGCAATCCAGGAACATTGCCCAAGCATTCTCCCCTTTGTGTCAGCAGGTTACAGCATAGATTCAACCCTCCTGTTTGGCAAACACGAAGTCACCTCAGCAAACGGAATTCAACAGTAAGATCAATTGCACCTTTCTTCTTTTGCATAGCGGTTCGAGATATCAAAAGCAGACTAAAATGAGCTCAACGTCTGGTTCCTGGATAATGGCACTCTGGTAGGCACACAAGACTCCCTGCTGGAAGATCTGCAGCTGGTGAAGTCACAGGGGAAGACCCTGGATTTCGTTCTTAACCCCTCCAAATGCGAAGTTAAAAATGATGAGCTCCTCAAGTCAATATTCAGGAAGGCACTTAACTAAGATTTAGATGACAGTCAGTGCATGACCAAGCAACACTACCAGTGAGATTTGGAGGCATAGGCATATGAAAGGCAACTGAGGGAGCACTTCCAGAATGTACAGCAGCCAACGAATTATTAGGGCAGATCTTACTGGAGCGTATGAGTAACACAGCGGGAACTCATGATCAAAAGTTCATCGAAGCAGCCAGTCAATGGAAAACCATTGCACACCCTCTACCCCGACCACAGGCCCTAAAAAACCACAAGTAGGCCCACTGGGATAGCCCCATAATGAAAAAGACCTCCACAACAATGCTTGAAAAGGCAGATGCTGAGAACAAAGCCTGCCTCCTAGCAGTAACAGCACTCCATGCCACAATTTTTTTTATTTGCTGTGCCCAATCCAGCCCTGGGAATTCGCCTCAATCATGACGCCCTCAGCATTGGAGTTGCCCTTTGACATGCCGCCCCCATCCTCACCGAACGTAGATGCATCTGTGGAATGGCGATAGCAGAGCAATATGGTCGTCATAGTCTGGTAAGTCGTAAATCCCAGGGTAAGACTGCAAGACATGAAGAAGTCAACAAAAAATATCAAGAGGAGCCTCGCCACGGCCCGCTGCCCATCACAAAGAGAACCACACTTATTCAGACCCAACGAACCTCTGAAACACCCAGAAAGCTTACCATCCTTCCTTGGAAGGATGGTAAGCAAGTGGTGTGGGACTACACATGCGATTCCACAGTGGCCAGTACCTACCTCTACCACAGCACAGGTGAAAGGGGGCGGCGCTGCTTGTTTCAGGGAATCGCAGAAAACCATCAAATACAGAGGTCTGGCACACTGCTACAGCTTTATTCTGATCGGTTTGGAGACCCTCGGTTCGTGAGGGAAATGTGCATTGTTAGTTCCTGAAGGAATTGAAGGACAAATTTATCAGCGCTACAAAGGACCAGAGAGTGAAAAGTTTCTTGTTCTAGCACCTCAGTGTCGCGATTCAGAAGGGAAATGCCTGTTGTATCTTGGCCACGAGTCCACCTTCGGAGGAATTCAAAGAAGTGATCGAATCTGTCCATAACATTTATCAGTGTTTCCATCGGCGTGTTTTTCATTTTACTTGCACAGTATTGGTTGTGTTGTGTATGTGTTAATGCCACATTTTGTAATCATGTAATCTTGTACAATAAATTTCACTATATATATAAATATATATGGGGTGGTAGGAGTAGATAATATGTGCAAGTGCACGAGAGAGACCGACAAGGCTCTCCCGGATGCTGCATATCGTCTTCTTCAAGGCACACTTCAAGGGTGTGAATACGTGACTACAGGTGCTCTCTTCATGGGTGTGAATACGAGACAACAGGTGCTCACTTCATGGGTGTGAACATGTGACAACAGGTGCTCACTTCATGGGTGTGAACATGTGACAACAGGTGCTCACTTCATGGGTGTGAACATGTGACAACAGGTGCTCACTTCATGGGTGTGAACATGCGACTACAGGTGTTCACTTCATGAGTGTGAACATGCGACTACAGGTGTTCACTTCATGAGTGTAAACACGTGACAACACGTGGTTACTGAGTCTGGTTTCTCATCTTAGTGAGGTTAATCCCTTTCTCCTAAATTAGGTATTATCCTGGATGATATTTGAGTGAGTGGCCTGACGTTGTATTTGAGTGCAGTGTCAGAAGAAGTGGCAGCACGAGAGGGTGACTACTCTGCTGGTGTTATTACTGTTGTTGTTGCATTTTTATATTTATCACACTGTGATCAACTTGGGGGTTCCTGACCGGAAGTTCCCATCCTGTTTGCAGTTCTGATAAGTTGGAGAGGCTCTGTCTGGGAGGATTTTCCCCATGTTAGTTATGGTCCCTATTTGTATGTATATATGTGTGTGTTTATATGAATTCACCTAGTTGTGCTTGCAGGGGTTGAGCTCTGCTCTTTTAGCTCGCCTCTAAACTGTCAATCAACGAGTAATTTTAATTACTTTTTCCTACACACATACCCACACTCCCAGGAAGCAGCCAGTAACAGCTGTCTTACTCTCAGGCAACTATTTACTGCTAGGTAACAGGGACATCAGGGTGAAACAAACTGTACCCAATTGTCTCCACCGGTGCCGGGAATCGAACCCCGGTCCACACGACTACGTATACAGTGTGCTGTCCAATGAGCCACCCGCGCCCCATGTATGTATGTATGTATGTATGTATGTATGTATGTATGTATGTATGTATGTATGTATGTATGTATGTATGTATGTATGTATGTATGTATGTATGAATGAATGTATGTATGTATGTATGTATGTATGTATGTATGTATGTATGTATGTATGTATGTATGTATGTATGTATGTATGTATGTATGTATGTATGTATGTATGTATGCATGTATGTAAGTTTGTATGTATGTATGTACTCACCTAGTTGTGCTTGCGGGGGTTGACCTCTGGCTCTTTGGTCCCGCCTCTCAACCGTCAATCAACAGGTGTGCGGGTTCCTGAGCCTATTGGGCTCTATCATATCTACA
Organism: Procambarus clarkii; assembly: GCF_040958095.1. Taxonomy (NCBI): domain Eukaryota; kingdom Metazoa; phylum Arthropoda; class Malacostraca; order Decapoda; family Cambaridae; genus Procambarus; species Procambarus clarkii. The sequence goes on along the minus strand of NC_091210.1, from coordinate 10,668,080 downwards.
ATTGAAACTGTGTATGGAGTCAGCCTCCACCACATTACTTCCTAATGCATTCCATTTGTCAACCACTCTGACACTAAAAAAGTTCTTTCTAATATCCCTGTGGCTCATTTGGGCGCTCAGTTTCCTCCTGTGTCCCCCTAGTGCGTGTGCCCCTTGTGTTAAATAGCCTGTCTTTATCAACCCTGTCGATTCTCTTGAGAATCTTGAATGTGGTGATCATGTCCCCCCCCTATCTCTTCTGTCTTCCAACGAAGTGAGGTTTAATTCCCGTAGTCTCTCTTCGTAGCTCATACCTCTCAGCTCGGGTACTAGTCTGGTGGCAAACCTTTGAACCTTTTCCGGTTTAGTCTTATGCTTGACTAGATATGGACTCCATGCTGGAGCCGCATACTCCAGGATTGGTCTGACATATGTGGTATATAATGTTCTCAAAGATTCCTTACACAAGTTTCTAAAGGCCGTTCTTATGTGAGCCAACCTGGCATATGCTGCTGATGTTATCCTCTTGATATGAGCTTCAGGGGACAGGTCTGGCGTGATATCAACCCCCAAGTCTTTCGCTCTCTCTGACTCTTGAAGTATTTCATATCCCAAATGATACCTTGTATCTGGTCTCCTGCTTCCTACCCCTATCTTCATTACATTACATTTGCTTGGGTTAAACTCTAACAGGCCATTTGTTCGACCATTCGTGCAGCTTGTCCAGGTCTTCTTGAAGCCTCAAGCTGTTCTCCTCTGTCTTAATCCTTCTCATAATTTTGGCATCGTCAGCAAACATCGAGAAGAATGAGTCTATACCCTCTGGGAGATCATTTACGTATATCAGAAACAGGATAGGTCCAAGTATGTATGTATGAATGAATGTATGTATGTGTATGTCTTCCACATATCCATCGGTTTATGCGTCGATCTATCCATCCGTCTATCTATTCATCTATCCATCAATCTATTCATCTATCTACCAATCTGTCTGTGTGTCCATTGATCAGTCCATCTCTCCATCTAGTCACTTTTACTGGACGGAGGAGCAACGGTCTTGCTTCATGCAGGTCGGCGTTCAGTCCCCGACTGTCCAAATGGTTGGGCGCCATTCCTTTTCCCCCCATCCCCCGTCCCATCCCAAATCCTTATTCTGATCCCCTCCAATTGCTATTTAGTCGTAATGGCTTGGCCTTTTCCCCTGATAATTCCCTCCCTCTCTCTCTCAGTTACACACATATATACTCCATCTAGTGTTTCATACATCCATCTTTCTATTCATCCAGCCACCTATCCGTCCTCTTGCTATGCATCCGTGAATATATATTAAGAAGCACTGAAACAACTATATGGGTGTAAGAAATGTTATAATGTTCAAATACAAACTCTATGTTAATCACACGCTAATATTTTGCACTTAGTTCCCACACGACTCCCTTAACATGTTGAGTTGTTGTTTATAAATGTTAATATTTCTTAAAGCATTTGTTTGGCCTTCCCGACCATCCTGTCCTTCCCGACCATTCTGTCCTTCCCGACCATCCTGGCCTTCCCGACCATCCTGTCCTTCCCGACCATCCTGTCCTTCCCGACCATCCTGGCCTTCCCGACCATCCTGTCCTTCCCGACCATTCTGTCCTTCCCGACCATCCTGGCCTTCCCGACCATCCTGGCCTTCCCGACCATCCTGTTCTTCCCGACCATCCTGGCCTTCCCGACCATCCTGTCCTTCCCGACCATTCTGTCCTTCCCGACCATCCTGGCCTTCCCGACCATCCTGTCCTTCCCTACCATCCTGTCCTTCCCGACCATCCTGGCCTTCCCGACCATCCTGTCCTTCCCGACCATCCTGTCCTTCCCGACCATCCTGTCCTTCCCGACCATCCTGGCCTTCCCGACCATCCTGTCCTTCCCGACCATCCTGGCCTTCCCGACCATCCTGTCCTTCCCGACCATTCTGTCCTTCCCGACCATCCTGGCCTTCCCGACCATCCTGTCCTTCCCGACCATCCTGTCCTTCCCGACCATCCTGGCCTTCCCGACCATCCTGTCCTTCCCGACCATTCTGTCCTTCCCGACCATCCTGGCCTTCCCGACCATCCTGGCCTTCCCGACCATCCTGTTCTTCCCGACCATCCTGGCCTTCCCGACCATCCTGTCCTTCCCGACCATTCTGTCCTTCCCGACCATCCTGGCCTTCCCGACCATCCTGTCCTTCCCTACCATCCTGTCCTTCCCGACCATCCTGGCCTTCCCGACCATCCTGTCCTTCCCGACCATCCTGTCCTTCCCGACCATCCTGTCCTTCCCGACCATCCTGGCCTTCCCGACCATCCTGTCCTTCCCGACCATCCTGGCCTTCCCGACCATCCTCTTCTCACCGACCATTCTGGCCTTCCCGACCATCCTGTCCTTCCCGACCATCCTGTCCTTCCCGACCATCCTGTCCTTCCCGACCATCCTGTCCTTCCCGACCATCCTGTCCTTCCCGACCATCCTCTTCTCCCCGACCATTCTGGCCTTCCCGACCATCCTGTCCTTCCCGACCATCCTGTCCTTCCCGACCATCCTGTCCTTCCCGACCATCCTGTCCTTCCCGACCATCCTGTCCTTCCCGACCATCCTGTCCCTCCCGACCATCCTGTCCTTCCCGACCATCCTGTCCTTCCCGACCATCCTGTCCTTCCCGACCATCCTGGTCTTCCCGACCATCCTGTCCTTCCCGACCATTCTGTCCTTCCCGACCATCCTGGCCTTCCCGACCATCCTGTCCTTCCCGACCATCCTGGCCTTCCCGACCATCCTCTTCTCCCCGACCATTCTGGCCTTCCCGACCATCCTGTCCTTCCCGACCATCCTGTCCTTCCCGACCATCCTGTCCTTCCCGACCATCCTGTCCTTCCCGACCATCCTGTCCTTCCCGACCATCCTGTCCTTCCCGACCATCCTCTTCTCCCCGACCATTCTGGCCTTCCCGACCATCCTGTCCTTCCCGACCATCCTGTCCTTCCCGACCATCCTGTCCTTCCCGACCATCCTGTCCTTCCCGACCATCCTGTCCTTCCCGACCATCCTGTCCTTCCCGACCATCCTGTCCCTCCCGACCATCCTGTCCTTCCCGACCATCCTGTCCTTCCCGACCATCCTGTCCTTCCCGACCATCCTGGCCTTCCCGACCATCCTCTTCTCCCCGACCATTCTGGCCTTCCCGACCATCCTGTCCTTCCCGACCATCCTGTCCTTCCCGACCATCCTGTCCTTCCCGACCATCCTGTCCTTCCCGACCCTCCTGTCCTTCCTGACCATCCTGTCCTTCCCGACCATCCTGTCCTTCCCGACCATCCTGTCCTTCCCGACCATCCTGTCCTTCCCGACCATCCTGTCCTTCCCGACCATCCTGTTCTTCCCGACCCTCCTGTCCTTCCCGACCATCCTGTCCTTCCCGACCATCCTGTCCTTCCCGACCATCCTGTCCTTCCCGACCATCCTGTCCTTCCCGACCATCCTGTCCCTCCCGACCATCCTGTCCTTCCCGACCATCCTGTCCTTCCCGACCATCCTGTCCTTCCCGACCATCCTGTCCTTCCCGACCATCCTGTCCTTCCCGACCATTCTGTCCCTCCCGACCATCCTGTCCTTCCCGACCATCCTGTCCCTCCCGACCATCCTGTCCTTTCCGACCATCCTGTCCCTCCCGACCATCCTGTCCCTCCCGACCATCCTGTCCCTCCCGACCATCCTGTCCTTCCCGACCATCCTGTCCTTCCCGTCCATCCTGTCCTTCCCGACCATCATGTCCTTCCCGACCATCCTGGCCTTCCCGACCATCATGTCCTTCCGACCATCCTGGCCTTCCCGACCATCCTGGCCTTCCCGACCATCCTGGCCTTCCCGACCATCCTGGCCTTCCCGACCATCCTGGCCTTCCCGACCATCCTGGCCTTCCCGACCATCCTGGCCTTCCCGACCATCCTGTCCTTCCCGATCATCCTGTCCTTCCCGACCATCCTGTCCTTCCCGACCATCCTGTCCTTCCCGACCATCCTGTCCTTCCCGATCATCCTGTCCTTCCCGACCATCCTGGCCTTCCCGACCATCCTGTCCCTCCTGACCATCCTGTCCATCCCGACCATCCTGTCCTTCCCGACCATCCTGTCCTTCCCGACCATCCTGTCCTTCCCGACCATCCTGTCCCTCCCGACCATCCTGTCCTTCCCGACCATCCTGTCCTTCCCGACCATCCTGTCCTTCCCGCCCATCCTCTTCACCCCGACCATCCTGTCCTTCCCGACCATTCCGTCCTTCCCGACCATCCTGGCCTTCCCGACCATCCTGGCCATCCCGACCATCCTGTTCTTCCCGCCCATCCTCTTCTCCCCGACCATCCTGTCCTTCCCGACCATTCCGTCCTTCCCGACCATCCTGTCCTTCCCGACCATCCTGTCCTTCCCGACCATCCTGTCCTTCCCGACCATCCTGTCCTTCCCGACCATTCTGTCCTTCCTGACTATCACGTCCTTCCCGACCATCCTGTCCTTCCCGACCATCCTGTCCTTCCCGACCATCCTGTATTTCTCGACCATCTCGTCCTTCCCGACCATTCTGGCCTTCCCGACCATCCTGTCCTTACCGACCATCCTGTCCTTCCCGACCATTCCGTCCTTCCCGACCATCCTGGCCTTCCCGACCATCCTGTCCTTCCCGCCCATCCTGTCCTTCCCGACCATCCTGTCCTTCCCGATCATCCTGTCCTTCACGACCATCCTGTCCTTCCCGACCATCCTGTCCTTCCCGACCATCCTGTCCCTCCCGACCATCCTGTCCTTCCCGACCATCCTGTCCCTCCCGACCATCCTGTCCTTCCCGACCATCTTGTCCCTCCCGACCATCCTGTCCCTCCCGACCATCCTGTCCCTCCCGACCATCCTGTCCTTCCCGACCATCCTGTCCTTCCCGTCCATCCTGTCCTTCCCGACCATCCTGGCCTTCCCGACCATCCTGTCCTTCCCGACCATCCTGTCCTTCCCGACCATCCTGTCCTTCCCGACCATCCTGTCCTTCCCGACCATCCTGTCCTTCCCGACCAACCTGTTCTTCCCGACCCTCCTGTCCTTCCCGACCATCCTGTCCTTTCCGACCATCCTGGCCTTCCCGACCATCCTGTCCTTCCCGACCATCCTGTCCTTCCCGACCATCCTGTCCTTCCCGACCATCCTGGCCTTCCCGACCATCCTGTCCTTCCCGACCATCCTGGCCTTCCCGACCATCCTCTTCTCCCCGACCATTCTGGCCTTCCCGACCATCCTGTCCTTCCCGACCATCCTGTCCTTCCCGACCATCCTGTCCTTCCCGACCATCCTGTCCTTCCCGACCATCCTGTCCTTCCCGACCATCCTGTCCTTCCCGACCATCCTCTTCTCCCCGACCATTCTGGCCTTCCCGACCATCCTGTCCTTCCCGACCATCCTGTCCTTCCCGACCATCCTGTCCTTCCCGACCATCCTGTCCTTCCCGACCATCCTGTCCTTCCCGACCATCCTGTCCTTCCCGACCATCCTGTCCCTCCCGACCATCCTGTCCTTCCCGACCATCCTGTCCTTCCCGACCATCCTGTCCTTCCCGACCATCCTGGCCTTCCCGACCATCCTGTCCTTCCCGACCATTCTGTCCTTCCCGACCATCCTGGCCTTCCCGACCATCCTGTCCTTCCCGACCATCCTGGCCTTCCCGACCATCCTCTTCTCCCCGACCATTCTGGCCTTCCCGACCATCCTGTCCTTCCCGACCATCCTGTCCTTCCCGACCATCCTGTCCTTCCCGACCATCCTGTCCTTCCCGACCATCCTGTCCTTCCCGACCATCCTGTCCTTCCCGCCCATCCTCTTCTCCCCGACCATTCTGGCCTTCCCGACCATCCTGTCCTTCCCGACCATCCTGTCCTTCCCGACCATCCTGTCCTTCCCGACCATCCTGTCCTTCCCGACCATCCTGTCCTTCCCGACCATCCTGTCCTTCCCGACCATCCTGTCCCTCCCGACCATCCTGTCCTTCCCGACCATCCTGTCCTTCCCGACCATCCTGTCCTTCCCGACCATCCTGGCCTTCCCGACCATCCTCTTCTCCCCGACCATTCTGGCCTTCCCGACCATCCTGTCCTTCCCGACCATCCTGTCCTTCCCGACCATCCTGTCCTTCCCGACCATCCTGTCCTTCCCGACCCTCCTGTCCTTCCTGACCATCCTGTCCTTCCCGACCATCCTGTCCTTCCCGACCATCCTGTCCTTCCCGACCATCCTGTCCTTCCCGACCATCCTGTCCTTCCCGACCATCCTGTTCTTCCCGACCCTCCTGTCCTTCCCGACCATCCTGTCCTTCCCGACCATCCTGTCCTTCCCGACCATCCTGTCCTTCCCGACCATCCTGTCCTTCCCGACCATCCTGTCCCTCCCGACCATCCTGTCCTTCCCGACCATCCTGTCCTTCCCGACCATCCTGTCCTTCCCGACCATCCTGTCCTTCCCGACCATCCTGTCCTTCCCGACCATTCTGTCCTTCCCGACCATCCTGTCCTTCCCGACCATCCTGTCCCTCCCGACCATCCTGTCCTTTCCGACCATCCTGTCCCTCCCGACCATCCTGTCCCTCCCGACCATCCTGTCCCTACCGACCATCCTGTCCTTCCCGACCATCCTGTCCTTCCCGTCCATCCTGTCCTTCCCGACCATCATGTCCTTCCCGACCATCCTGGCCTTCCCGACCATCATGGCCTTCCCGACCATCCTGGCCTTCCCGACCATCCTGGCCTTCCCGACCATCCTGGCCTTCCCGACCATCCTGGCCTTCCCGACCATCCTGGCCTTCCCGACCATCCTGGCCTTCCCGACCATCCTGTCCTTCCCGATCATCCTGTCCTTCCCGACCATCCTGTCCTTCCCGACCATCCTGTCCTTCCCGACCATCCTGTCCTTCCCGATCATCCTGTCCTTCCCGACCATCCTGGCCTTCCCGACCATCCTGTCCCTCCTGACCATCCTGTCCTTCCCGACCATCCTGTCCTTCCCGACCATCCTGTCCTTCCCGACCATCCTGTCCTTCCCGACCATCCTGTCCCTCCCGACCATCCTGTCCTTCCCGACCATCCTGTCCTTCCCGACCATCCTGTCCTTCCCGCCCATCCTCTTCTCCCCGACCATCCTGTCCTTCCCGACCATTCCGTCCTTCCCGACCATCCTGGCCTTCCCGACCATCCTGGCCATCCCGACCATCCTGTTCTTCCCGCCCATCCTCTTCTCCCCGACCATCCTGTCCTTCCCGACCATTCCGTCCTTCCCGACCATCCTGTCCTTCCCGACCATCCTGTCCTTCCCGACCATCCTGTCCTTCCCGACCATCCTGTCCTTCCCGACCATCCTGTCCTTCCCGACCAACTTGTTCTTCCCGACCCTCCTGTCCTTCCCGACCATCCTGTCCTTCCCGACCATCCTGTCCTTCCCGACCATCCTGTCCTTCCCGACCATCCTGTCCTTCCCGACCATCCTGTATTTCTCGACCATCTCGTCCTTCCCGACCATTCTGGCCTTCCCGACCATCCTGTCCTTACCGACCATCCTGTCCTTCCCGACCATTCCGTCCTTCCCGACCATCCTGGCCTTCCCGACCATCCTGTCCTTCCCGCCCATCCTGTCCTTCCCGACCATCCTGTCCTTCCCGATCATCCTGTCCTTCACGACCATCCTGTCCTTCCCGACCATCCTGTCCTTCCCGACCATCCTGTCCCTCCCGACCATCCTGTCCTTCCCGACCATCCTGTCCCTCCCGACCATCCTGTCCTTCCCGACCATCTTGTCCCTCCCGACCATCCTGTCCCTCCCGACCATCCTGTCCCTCCCGACCATCCTGTCCTTCCCGACCATCCTGTCCTTCCCGTCCATCCTGTCCTTCCCGACCATCCTGGCCTTCCCGACCATCCTGTCCTTCCCGACATTCCTGTCCTTCCCGACCATCCTGTCCTTCCCGACCATCCTGTCCTTCCCGACCATCCTGTCCTTCCCGACCAACTTGTTCTTCCCGACCCTCCTGTCCTTCCCGACCATCCTGTCCTTCCCGACCATCCTGTCCTTCCCGACCATCCTGTCCTTCCCGACCATCCTGTCCTTCCCGACCATCCTGTCCCTCCCGACCATCCTGTTCTTCCCGACCATCCTGTCCTTCCCGACCATCCTGTCCTTCCCGACCATCCTGTCCTTCCCGACCATCCTGTCCTTCCCGACCATTCTGTCCCTCCCGACCATCCTGTCCTTCCCGACCATCCTGTCCCTCCCGACCATCCTGTCCTTCCCGACCATCCTGTCCCTCCCGACCATCCTGTCCCTCCCGACCATCCTGTCCCTCCCGACCATCCTGTTCTTCTCGACCATCCTGTCCTTCCCGTCCATCCTGTCCTTCCCGACCATCATGTCCTTCCCGACCATCCTGGCCTTCCCGACCATCATGGCCTTCCCGACCATCCTGGCCTTACCGACCATCCTGGCCTTCCCGACCATCCTGGCCTTCCCGACCATCCTGGCCTTCCCGACCATCCTGGCCTTCCCGACCATCCTGGCCTTCCCGACCATCCTGTCCTTCCCGACCATCCTGTCCTTCCCGACCATCCTGTCCATCCCGACCATCCTGTCCTTCCCGACCATCCTGTCCTTCCCGATCATCCTGTCCTTCCCGACCATCCTGGCCTTCCCGACCATCCTGTCCCTCCTGACCATCCTGTCCTTCCCGACCATCCTGTCCTTCCCGACCATCCTGTCCTTCCCGACCATCCTGTCCTTCCCGACCATCCTGTCACTCCCGACCATCCTGTCCTTCCCGACCATCCTGTCCTTCCCGACCATCCTGTCCTTCCCGCCCATCCTCTTCTCCCCGACCATCCTGTCCTTCCCGACCATCCTGTCCTTCCCGACCATCCTGTCCTTCCCGACCATCCTGTCCTTCCCGACCATCCTGTCACTCCCGACCATCCTGTCCTTCCCGACCATCCTGTCCTTCCCGACCATCCTGTCCTTCCCGCCCATCCTCTTCTCCCCGACCATCCTGTCCTTCCCGACCATTCCGTCCTTCCCGACCATCCTGGCCTTCCCGACCATCCTGGCCATCCCGACCATCCTGTTCTTCCCGCCCATCCTCTTCTCCCCGACCATCCTGTCCTTCCCCACCATTCCGTCCTTCCCGACCATCCTGTCCTTCCCGACCCTCCTGTCCTTCCCGACCATCCTGTTCTTCCCGACCATCCTGTCCTTCCCGACCATTCTGTCCTTCCTGACTATCACGTCCTTCCCGACCATCCTGTCCTTCCCGACCATCCTCTCCTTCCCGACCATCCTGTATTTCTCGACCATCTCGTCCTTCCCGACCATTCTGGCCTTCCCGACCATCCTGTCCTTCCCGACCATCCTGTCCTTCCCGACCATCCTGTCCTTCCCGACCATTCCGTCCTTCCCGACCATCCTGGCCTTCCCGACCATCCTGTCCTTCCCGCCCATCCTGTCCTTCCCGACCATCCTGTCCTTCCCGATCATCCTGTCCTTCCCGACCATCCTGTCCTTCCCGACCATCCTGTCCTTCCCGACCATCCTGTCCCTCCCGACCATCCTGTCCTTCCCGACCATCCTGTCCCTCCCGACCATCCTGTCCTTCCCGACCATCCTGTCCCTCCCGACCATCCTGTCCCTCCCGACCATCCTGTCCCTCCCGACCATCCTGTCCTTCCCGACCATCCTGTCCTTCCCGACCATCCTGGCCTTCCCGACCATCCTGGCCTTCCCGACCATCCTGGCCTTCCCGACCATCCTGGCCTTCCCGACCATCCTGGCCTTCCCGACCATCCTGGCCTTCCCGACCATCCTGGCCTTCCCGACCATCCTGGCCTTCCCGACCATCCTGGCCTTCCCGACCATCCTGTCCTTCCCGACCATCCTGTCCTTCCCGACCATCCTGTCCTTCCCGACCATCCTGTCCTTCCCGATCATCCTGTCCTTCCCGACCATCCTGGCCTTCCCGACCATCCTGTCCCTCCCGACCATCCTGTCCTTCCCGACCATCCTGTCCTTCCCGACCATCCTGTCCTTCCCAACCATCCTGTCCTTCCCGACCATCCTGTCCCTCCCGACCATCCTGTCCTTCCCGACCATCCTGTCCTTCCCGACCATCCTGTCCTTCCCGACCATCCTGTCCTTCCCGACCATCCTGTCCTTCCCGACCATCCTGTCCCTCCCGACTATCCTGTCCTTCCCGACCATCCTGTCCTTCCCGACCATCCTGTCCTTCCCGCCCATCCTCTTCTCCCCGACCATCCTGTCCTTCCCGACCATTCCGTCCTTCCCGACCATCCTGTCCTTCCCGACCATCCTGTCCTTCCCGACCATCCTGTCCTTCCAGACCATCCTGTCCTTCCCGACCATTCTTTCCTTCCTGACTATCACGTCCTTCCCGACCATCCTGTCCTTCCCGACCATCCTGTCCTTCCCGACCATCCTGTATTTCTCGACCATCTCGTCCTTCCCGACCATTCTGGCCTTCCCGACCATCCTGTCCTTCCCGACCATCCTGTCCTTCCCGACCATTCCGTCCTTCCCGACCATCCTGGCCTTCCCGACCATCCTGTCCTTCCCGCCCATCCTGTCCTTCCCGACCATCCTGTCCTTTCCGATCATCCTGTCCTTCCCGACCATCCTGTCCTTCCCGACCATCCTGTCCTTCCCGACCATCCTGTCCCTCCCGACCATCCTGTCCTTCCCGACCATCCTGTCCCTCCCGACCATCCTGTCCTTCCCGACCATCCTGTCCCTCCCGACCATCCTGTCCCTCCCGACCATCCTGTCCCTCCCGACAATCCTGTCCTTCCCGACCATCCTGTCCTGCCCGTCCATCCTGTCCTTCCTGACCATCCTGTCCTTCCCGACCATCCTGTCCTTCCCGACCATCCTGTCCTTCCCGACCATCCTGTCCTTCCCGACCATCCTGTCCTTCCCGACCATCCTGTCCTTCCCGACCATCCTGTCCTTCCCGACCATCCTGTCCTTCCCGACCATCCTGTCCTTCCCGACCATCCTGTCCTTCCCGACCATCCTGTCCTTCCCGACCATCCTGTCCCTTCCCGACCATCCTGTCCTCCCGACCATCCTGTCCTTCCCGACCATCCTGTCCTTCCCGACCATCCTGTCCTTCCCGACCATCCTGTCCTTCCCGACCATCCTGTCCTTCCCGACCATTCCTGTCCCTCCCGACCATCCTGTCCTTCCCGACCATCCTGTCCCTTCCCGACCATCCTGTCCTTCCCGACCATCCTGTCCCTCCCGACCATCCTGTCCCTCCCGACCATCCTGTCCCTCCCGACCATCCTGTCCTTCCCGACCATCCTGTCCTTCCCGTCCATCCTGTCCTTCCCGACCATCATGTCCTTCCCGACCATCCTGGCCTTCCCGACCATCATGGCCTTCCCGACCATCCTGGCCTTCCCGACCATCCTGGCCTTCCCGACTATCCTGGCCTTCCCGACCATCCTGGCCTTCCCGACCATCCTGTCCTTCCCGACCATCCTGTCCTTCCCGACCATCCTGTCCTTCCCGACCATCCTGTCCTTCCCGACCATCCTGTCCTTCCCGATCATCCTGTCCTTCCCGACCATCCTGGCCTTCCCGACCATCCTGTCCCTCCTGACCATCCTGTCCTTCCCGACCATCCTGTCCTTCCCGACCATCCTGTCCTTCCCGACCATCCTGTCCTTCCCGACCATCCTGTCCCTCCCGACCATCCTGTCCATCCCGACCATCCTGTCCTTCCCGACCATCCTGTCCTTCCCGCCCATCCTCTTCTCCCCGACCATCCTGTCCTTCCCGACCATTCCGTCCTTCCCGACCATCCTGGCCTTCCCGACCATCCTGGCCATCCCGACCATCCTGTTCTTCCCGCCCATCCTCTTCTCCCCAACCATCCTGTCCTTCCCGACCATTCCGTTCTTCCCAACCATCCTGTCCTTCCCGACCATCCTGTCCTTCCCGACCATCCTGTCCTTCCCGCCCATCCTGTCCTTCCCGACCATTCTGTCCTTCCTGACTATCACGTCCTTCCCGACCATCCTGTCCTTCCCGACCATCCTGTTCTTCCCGACCATCCTGTATTTCTCGACCATCTCGTCCTTCCCGACCATTCTGGCCTTCCCGACCATCCTGTCCTTCCCGACCATCCTGTCCTTCCCGACCATTCCGTCCTTCCCGACCATCCTGGCCTTCCCGACCATCCTGTCCTTCCCGCCCATCCTGTCCTTCCCGACCATCCTGTCCTTCCCGATCATCCTGTCCTTCCCGACCATCCTGTCCTTCCCGACCATCCTGTCCTTCCCGACCATCCTGTCCCTCCCGACCATCCTGTCCTTCCCGACCATCCTGTCCCTCCCGACCATCCTGTCCTTCCCGACCATCCTGTCCCTCCCGACCATCCTGTCCCTCCCGACCATCCTGTCCCTCCCGACCATCCTGTCCTTCCCGACCATCCTGTCCTTCCCGTCCATCCTGTCCTTCCCGACCATCATGTCCTTCCCGACCATCCTGGCCTTCCCGACCATCATGGCCTTCCCGACCATCCTGGCCTTCCCGACCATCCTGGCCTTCCCGACCATCCTAGCCTTCCCGACCATCCTGGCCTTCCCGACCATCCTGGCCTTCCCGACCATCCTGGCCTTCCCGACCATCCTGGCCTTCCCGACCATCCTGGCCTTCCCGACCATCCTGGCCTTCCCGACCATCCTGTCCTTCCCGACCATCTTGTCCTTCCCGACCATCCTGTCCTTCCCGACCATCCTGTCCTTCCCGATCATCCTGTCCTTCCCGACCATCCTGTCCTTCCCGACCATCCTGTCCTTCCCGACCATCCTGTCCCTCCCGACCATCCTGTCCTTCCCGACCATCCTGTCCCTCCCGACCATCCTGTCCTTCCCGACCATCCTGTCCCTCCCGACCATCCTGTCCCTCCCGACCGTCCTGTCCCTCCCGACCATCCTGTCCTTCCCGACCATCCTGTCCTTCCCGACCATCCTGGCCTTCCCGACCATCATGGCCTTCCCGACCATCCTGGCCTTCCCGACCATCCTGGCCTTCCCGACCATCCTGGCCTTCCCGACCATCCTGGCCTTCCCGACCATCCTGGCCTTCCCGACCATCCTGGTTTTCCCGACCATCCTGGCCTTCCCGACCATCCTGGCCTTCCCGACCATCCTGTCCTTCCCGACCATCCTGTCCTTCCCGACCATCCTGTCCTTCCCGACCATCCTGTCCTTCCCGATCATCCTGTCCTTCCCGACCATCCTGGCCTTCCCGACCATCCTGTCCCTCCCGACCATCCTGTCCTTCCCGACCATCCTGTCCTTCCCGACCATCCTGTCCTTCCCAACCATCCTGTCCTTCCCGACCATCCTGTCCCTCCCGACCATCCTGTCCTTCCCGACCATCCTGTCCTTCCCGACCATCCTGTCCTTCCCGACCATCCTGTCCTTCCCGACCATCCTGTCCTTCCCGACCATCCTGTCCCTCCCGACCATCATGTCCTTCCCGACCATCCTGTCCTTCCCGACCATCCTGTCCTTCCCGCCCATCCTCTTCTCCCCGACCATCCTGTCCTTCCCGACCATTCCGTCCTTCCCGACCATCCTGGCCTTCCCGACCATCCTGGCCATCCCGACCATCCTGTTCTTCCCGCCCATCCTCTTCTCCCCGACCATCCTGTCCTTCCCGACCATTCCGTCCTTCCCGACCATCCTGTCCTTCCCGACCATCCTGTCCTTCCCGACCATCCTGTCCTTCCAGACCATCCTGTCCTTCCCGACCATTCTTTCCTTCCTGACTATCACGTCCTTCCCGACCATCCTGTCCTTCCCGACCATCCTGTCCTTCCCGACCATCCTGTATTTCTCGACCATCTCGTCCTTCCCGACCATTCTGGCCTTCCCGACCATCCTGTCCTTCCCGACCATCCTGTCCTTCCCGACCATTCCGTCCTTCCCGACCATCCTGGCCTTCCCGACCATCCTGTCCTTCCCGCCCATCCTGTCCTTCCCGACCATCCTGTCCTTTCCGATCATCCTGTCCTTCCCGACCATCCTGTCCTTCCCGACCATCCTGTCCTTCCCGACCATCCTGTCCCTCCCGACCATCCTGTCCTTCCCGACCATCCTGTCCCTCCCGACCATCCTGTCCGTCCCGACCATCCTGTCCCTCCCGACCATCCTGTCCCTCCCGACCATCCTGTCCCTCCCGACAATCCTGTCCTTCCCGACCATCCTGTCCTTCCCGTCCATCCTGTACTTCCCGACCATCCTGGCCTTCCCGACCATCCTGTCCTTCCCGACCATCCTGTCCTTCCCGACCATCCTGTCCTTCCCGACCATCCTGTCCTTCCCGACCATCCTGTCCTTCCCGACCATCCTGTTCTTCCCGACCCTCCTGTCCTTCCCGACCATCCTGTTCTTCCCGACCATCCTGTCCTTCCCGACCATCCTGTCCTTTTCGACCATCCTGTCCTTCCCGACCATCCTGTCCCTCCCGACCATCCTGTCCTTCCCGACCATCCTGTCCTTCCCGACCATCCTGTCCTTCCCGACCATCCTGTCCTTCCCGACCATCCTGTCCTTCCCGACCATTCTGTCCCTCCCGACCATCCTGTCCTTCCCGACCATCCTGTCCCTCCCGACCATCCTGTCCTTCCCGACCATCCTGTCCCTCCCGACCATCCTGTCCTTCCCGACCATCCTGTCCTTCCCGACCATCCTGTCCTTCCCGACCATCCTGTCCTTCCCGACCATCCTGTCATTCCCGACCATCCTGTCCTTCCCGATCATCCTGTCCTTCCCGACCATCCTGGCCTTCCCGACCATCCTGTCCCTCCTGACCATCCTGTCCTTCCCGACCATCCTGTCCTTCCCGACCATCCTGTCCTTCCCGACCATCCTGTCCTTCCCGACCATCCTGTCCCTCCCGACCATCCTGTCCATCCCGACCATCCTGTCCTTCCCGACCATCCTGTCCTTCCCGCCCATCCTCTTCTCCCCGACCATCCTGTCCTTCCCGACCATTCCGTCCTTCCCGACCATCCTGGCCTTCCCGACCATCCTGGCCATCCCGACCATCCTGTTCTTCCCGCCCATCCTCTTCTCCCCGACCATCCTGTCCTTCCCGACCATTCCGTTCGTCCCAACCATCCTGTCCTTCCCGACCATCCTGTCCTTCCCGACCATCCTGTCCTTCCCGACCATCCTGTCCTTCCCGACCATTCTGTCCTTCCTGACTATCACGTCCTTCCCGACCATCCTGTCCTTCCCGACCATCCTGTTCTTCCCGACCATCCTGTATTTCTCGACCATCTCGTCCTTCCCGACCATTA